>NW_007377467.1:179581-182976 GCF_000475195.1 Diaphorina citri
AAGATGTAGGTATACAGGATTCGAAAATTTAATTAAATCATATCCGATACTACTAGTAAACATTTTGTAGGTACATATTTGTATTTTTTTATTTTTTTTTTAATTAAATTTATTGAAGCTATAATAATAAAATGGGAAGTATTTAGAATGTTTAAAATAATAACATAACAAGTTAAGGCAAGACTTCAAAGTGCTATCACCAATTTTCCACCCGATTCCATGGTGAAAGCTCCTTATTTTTACTTTTTATTACTGAAGTAATGAGAAAGAGTATTGCAATCGGTACATTTTTTTTTCTTTTACATGCCCAAAACTTTCTACGTTTTGTTTAGATCTTCACGAAGGTGTAGATGCCCTGAAAGGCTCCTTTACGGACGATCGAAAATCGTCTGACTCGGACTTTACAACTTCACCAATAGGTAATGACGAGACTGAGCGGAAACAACTGGTCAACCAAGCTGAGTCAGTAGAGGAAGAACTCCCTTATGTTCCAACTACTTTACCACTAGAAAGGTAAATCCTTAGAAGTCACCAGAATATGGTATATTTTACTACTGATTTTTGCTATTTGTTCTAATGACATAAGCTTATTTATACTTTTTCATCTACCTCTAATGTTTCCAAGATTTTATATTCAGAACATTGAATTTCAAGTTACCGTCTGTTAAAGTGCTGCGAATTTTTAAGTAGGTATCGACCTACAATTTAAAATAATAAAACACACACTTTAGCCTAAATATCTACCTCTAATGTTTCTAAGATTTTATATTCAGAACATTGAATCTCATGAATCTCAAGTTACCGTCTGTTAAAGTGCTGCGAATTTTTAAGTAGGTATCGACCTACAATTTAAAATAATAAAACACACACTTTAGCCTAAAGATGTTGAATTATTCAAGTTCTTCTAAAAGAATTAATCTACTTTCATCTCTTATCCAGATCTATCTAGGTAATTCTTTGTACCTAATTATTCTTTAGTATTAATTTTCAATGCAAACTTTGGTCAACTAACAGATCATGGTCAGAGCTATAATAGGTATCTGCAATATTAGTAAATAGGTAGGTACTGAACTTCAAAAGCACACTAATACAGCGGAATTACCTATTTGGGATATTTTTAAGCTCGAAATATTTAGGTAGGTAATAAATATTGAAATCAGATTTGTGTTAGGTATCTACCTATCCAATTTTTATTTCTGTCCTACCTAGGTTTAAACGTTACTACAACCACAATCTGAAATTGCATTTACGTACCTAACGTAAAAGGAAGACTATGACATTTTAGCGACTAACAATGTAGATAGGGCTAGGTAAAAGGCAAAAATAATTGAATGAAAAGATTCACGTAAAAGGAAGACTATGACATTTTAGCGACTAACAATGTAGATAGGGCTAGGTAAAAGGCAAAAATAATTGAATGAAAAGATTCGAAACTGACCGTACTAAATCAAGATCAATATGTCAATTCCAATCTAGAGTTTAATTTTTTACATCAAAATTCATACTATGCAGATTTCTTACTAAGTGCAAGTTTACTCTGAAAGAAAGATGAGAATCAGCGTCTTTTGCTCGTATTACCTATTTTCGTAAAAGAGTCACTATGATGTAAGGCGACTAAAGTAGTTCACCCAGAATCGGTGATCGGTGCACATTGTAATTTAATATTTCAATGAAAACACATACATAGAAATATCCTGAATCTACTCCTAGCCACAAACGATTGACCTAATAAAGGTGTCGTTTCCAAACCATAGCTCTTAGATATAATGAAAGCTGATTGCCCTGTGTGCACCTACTGTAAGTTAATAGGTTGCTCTAAGTTCAACGGTTTGTAAGATATTTCCTATCAGTCCATTGCTGAACTATCCATTGTAATATACATGCTTACCTACCTATGTATACCTACAATTCACAAAACATATGCAATCACCATAGCGCTAATCAAGTTCTTCTAAAAGAATTAATCTACTTTCATCTCTTATCCAGATCTATCTAGGTAATTCTTTGTACCTAATTATTAATTTTCAATGCAAACTTTGGTCAACAGATCATGGTCAGAGCTATAATAGGTAACTGCAATATTAGTAGATAGGTAGGTACTGAACTTCAAAAGCACACTAATACAGCGGAATTACCTATTTGGGATATTTTTAAGCTCGAAATATTTAGGTAGGTAAAACTTGCTGGATTTTTTTCTCAACTGGACATAAACACAATTCTAATTATTTCTTTTATACACTTATAACTCACTTTCCAAACAATATTTTCGGAAGGAGAGAAAATTCTCTAAATTTTACCGGACATGAACACAATTCTAATTATTTCTTTTATACACTTATAACTCACTTTCCAAACAATATTTTCGGAAGGAGAGAAAATTCTCTAAATTTTACTTACCAATACCTTTACATACCCACTTGTTATTTTAATTAGAACTTGTAAATCAAAAATGTCCATTAGCATGTCCGTTCTATATTCCCTGATTGAGATTTTCAAAGCTTCTTCAATATTTATTTTTATTTCCTTAAAAGAACATTCCTATTATTTGCAAAGCACAGTAGTTAGTAGTGTGTTTTTTTTCTATGCAGCACTGCCTTTTATTCTTACCTTTAAAATTAAGCTATCTATGTGCTGATTTATGGAGAGGTAGAGAGAGAGAGAGAGAGAGAGAGAGAGAGGGGGGGGGGGCGAAGTGGGGGGCGAACACTCTACAAAATATTTCTAATAAATTAGAAGGGAGCTTTTTTAATCAGAACTCAATTTGAACCTAATTTAGAAGGAGCTTTTTTATCAGACTCATTTGACTAGAATATTATATTTTTTCTTACAGTCTGATTAAAGCCATTTCCATTATTCATAATCAACTATGTCTAAGCAATTACCCCAATGCAGCAAACGAAATGAAGTGAAAATAAGGCATCCTGTACAAGTCTACAATATACATACATAGAGATTTTTCTAATTATACCTATGATTTGAGCTCCTCACGAATTTTGACCTTTCTTTCCAGATCAATAGGTGTGTCCATTGTACCTGTAAATAAACGAAGCAGTATTGATATTCAAACGTGTCCCATAGATAGACCCCGATCCACAACCCCTATAAACCCAGGCTTGTTAGATAGCTACAAAACTGAAAGCCCTAGTACCACCTCAAATAAAATGCAGATCAAACTTCCCAAGTAAGTATCTTAATTCCAAGGAAATTGAAAAGTACAGAAACACCGTACTGTATTATTCAGGCATGAAGAGGTATTCACCAACTAGGACCTTTAACCTATGCACTTCAACTACAGGTTCTTGTTTGACTATCATGGTAAAATCAATAAACTGAAGCAATAAATCTAATTGCTAATAAACCAATTTGTGATTTTTTTTTTTTTTTTTTTTTTTTTT
>NW_007377467.1:183824-220205 GCF_000475195.1 Diaphorina citri
AATTTAAACCCGTCTCTATTGTAGTTTCTCACCTTTTACATTCCTTACTACTCAGTCTAAGTTTAGAATTCCACCCACTTTAACCTTCGTTGTCAGAAAAGGGTTAAGAACGTCCACTATGACCGCTATTATGTTTCAAATTTCAATATCATTGCTAATGTCATTTTCAATTGTACTCAGTGCTTGTCCACCTACCTCATTAATTTTATTTTGAAATTCATATGATTTCTCATTTTAATCAATCATCGATTACTTCTGGACAGGCCAGATTATAGTTATTATGGTATTAGGCATCATGCTTGTGCAAAACTTTTCAATCAGAACAGAGATGGAGAATTTAAAAATGAAAGCCATAATTCTCCGCTTTATTATCGGCGTTATTGTTTACAAGCCGTGCGTTGTAAATATTCGAGTTAAAGGTTAATATATATTCTGGCTTTTGAAATCGAAAAATCTCCGAAAAAATAGATATTGGGATAATTAATCATTTACAACACAAAGATCTATTCTCAACATAGGATAACTTTCAAGTACCGGATAGTCAACTTTTGTTTACATTGGGTAGAAGGTACCTATGAGTTAAAAACAAATAAATAATATTATTATTAGTACTTGAACTTGAAACTTTTATAAAACATAAACGGAGAAAAAATAGAACAAATTAATTCTGTTTACCAACCTTATAAATTTGTAAAATAATAATCCAGGTGTATCTATTCAGTAATTAAATTATGAAACGTATGGGTAATTTGGGTACTATAATAAAATTTAAGAATTTGCAAATAATTTGGTGGTTTGTTTTGAGCTTCTTGTTCAAAGCAAGGTCTTTTTTTTCTAATTTACTCGACTGTCGATTAAAGCACTAAAACTTGTAGGTATGCAGAACTGAATATTAAAATCCAGTATACCAATTAAGCATTAAATTTAAACATATCAGATAAATTATTAGAAAAAGCATGAATTGATTGCTTCAATTTCCTTTCGAAAAAAAAGATGTGAAGACTTGAAAATTCAGAATAATTTTCTCGGATCTATATATAGTTCAAGATGATTAAAAGAAATGGTTCTGGTGTCCAATCAAAAGATCTAAGATCTGGGCCGAACCCGCAAATGACCTGAATCACACAGATTTTACTGTCAAGGTTACAATATTATTTTAAAATCTGGCAAAGTGGTGTTACCTAGATATAATTACTATTACTTGTTGATACCTGCCAACATTATTCTCAACTTTAAAATATATCTATTTATATAATTTTTTCGTTAGACACTTAAAATTAATTAATTTGTTTATCGCCTTTATATGGTTTCAAAAGCTTTATGACAAAAATGTTTCAAATTTCAATTGAACTTAACAATTGTTTTTAATTTTCAGAAATCCACCTCCAGTTACTGGGGTTTCTACCATAGTCCCTTCTTCTTCTACAACCACAGGCACGTCTACAACAGCCTCCATAGCTCCTCCAGTCTTCACATCAAGTGCCACCACAGCCTCCAATATAAATAGCAGTCCTTGTGCTTCATCGAAAAAGAAACCGATAGCAGAAATCAAATCAAACGTATCTTCATTTTCACCGTCTAATTCAGCTTCTCCTTCGCGAAACCCTTGGGTGTCTTTTGACGAATTGCCAGACAGGACTAAGCTGCCTCCTAAACAGCAAAAACAAACTCAGACCGTCTCCAAGACAACGGTTTATCCTTATGTCAATCCGGAGGAATGCAGTTGCGATTGCCATACAGTCAAAAAATAATTCACATTTCCTATTTCTTCTTGTGATTTATTCATATTTGTCTGGTAGAGCAGTATCAAATTACGCCAATCAACCTTAAAAAAAAAAAAAAAAAAAAAAAAAAAAAAATGCGCCGATGAAAAAAACAAGAATTAAATTAGGTACCTAATAAAAAATGGTAGGGACCGATTGTTATTCAAATCTAGGAAAAGGGGGGGATGATTTGGAAGAAGTTCTGAATATGAGAGATATAAATTTTATTAAGAACCCTACAAAAACACAAATGTGAAAAAAGGCCAAGTTCCTATCCAAAAATGTCGGCCTAAAAAAGTAGTGATATCAGAAAATTAAGGCCAAGTTATTCAAATCTAGGAACAGGGGGGGATGCGGGGATGATTTGGAAGAAGTTCTGAATATGAGAGATATAAATTTTATTAAGAACCCCACAAAAACACAAATGTGAAAAAAGGCCAAGTTCCTATCCAAAAATGTCGGCCTAAAAAAGTAGTGATATCAGAAAATTAAGGCCAAGTCTGCATTCCCAGTTTTTCTTGCCTGCTGAAAATGCTGAATTTTAATTCCTTCAACCTTCTCTCAATTTTAACTTGGCTATATTTTCTACTCAAATAAATACCTAATTAAACCTGAAACCTGGAGGAAACCGGTTTTTTGGGTATTTCTTGGCTGTTTTGTCATAGGTACTAAGTTTTGACTATAATATGTGCCTCCTATTGGGTTTTCTGATGGCGTGTTTAACAAATTTCATACTGTTACCTAACTGCAATTATTTATTAGCTCATTCAAACTATTCCCTATCATCCTCCCCCATGGTTTTTGTGGCAAACATTAGGATGTATATTGAAACTATTGAAAGCCCTTTAAAATTTGTAGAAAAATTGTGCAAGGACACTTCAGCTATGTAGTTTGGAACCAATTTTGTTTTTCAGAAACAAGTTTCTATTTTAGGAGATTACATTACGCTTTCAGTATTATATAATTATTTTTAATACAAAAATGGTTGATTATATAAAATTTTAATTCGTAATATTATTAATTGATTATTTAGATTAATTAAAACAATATTATTGATTTTATTACCTACGTAGTAATTAGCACTAATTATTTTCTTTTCTCTTCTGTTGGATGATGGTAATTGTGAGAGAGGTATGAGACACCTAATTTACTTTTTTCTGCATAGGTAAAAGTTGCAAAAGACAAATAAATTAATATGCATAAGGTAGATACTCACTGAACTTGAGGTTTCAAGAAGGTAAAAACAAATGATCACTCACAACAAAACTAATAAATTCACAACCAAGGTAGGTGTTGCATTGTTAGCTGCATTAATTAATATCTGAGTATAATTATATGATTTATTTAAAAAATAAAGAAAAAACATTACATATTTTAATTAGACCGAGATGATTTTTTTTTTTTTTTTTTTTACGCCTGGGCGGATTGTACAATATTATCGCTACTAAGTAGGATATTAGTAGTAAGTTACAGAGGTCTAGGTATCTATTATATTGTTACAAATTCATTATAAGTCAACATAGGTAGTAAATCAATAAATTGAAGAAATTTGGATCAAAAATGATCCTATTAACAGAACTATCATTTTACCTATTGACAAGATCTCATGTCCCATAGGGTTTAAAAGGGTTGAGGTATTATCAAAAAGTGCTATGACTTGAGGATATAATTATGTCCCGAATAAATTTATGAGCTCAAATCGTTTATCAAAATTATCTATGCCTAATCAACTAATAAGGCTATTCTACAGTGCTCTAGTATACGTGCTAAATATCATTAGGTAGATACTCGGACACATGACACAGCAACCATGAGTAGCATGTGCTGCTACAATGTTGTTGTTGTTGTTGTTGTTGTTGTTGTTGTTTTCATCTTCTATAAAGATATTTCGAGTTGGACATTTTTTAAAGCCTCCAAAATAAGTTACATAGGTATTGACTTTTTTTGAAAACGGAGTAAAATAACCAAGATCGAAAACTTATTGTCCCCTAATTTGTTTTACACCCCCCTATCCTTTAACGACCACCATTCATCTTCTATAAAGATATTTCGAGCTGGACATTTTTTAAAGCCTCCAAAATAAGTTACATAGGTATTGACTTTTTTGAAAACGGAGTAAAATAACCAAGATCGAAAACTTATTGTCCCCTAATTTGTTTTACACCCCCCTATCCTTTAACGACCACCAATAGTATAACTTTATTTCCTTGAGAGTTTGTTAAGATCCATGTTGAACCAATATGTACCTAACTAGCATCAGAGATCCAAATTAGCTTGTGATTTTCAGGAAAATAATATAGAAAAGAAATAAGCTTACTATTCCTTTGCAATCATTATTTTAATCAAAAAGTTTACACCACATATTTTCATTGATCTTGTCGACCTCTCAACCATCTTACTCCTATGGAGTATGGAATAATAGGAATATATTCATTGGACAACCGTTAACAAAAACAAGACAAGTGCCGTACACTTAGATAATTAGACCAATTTGTTAATTTTGTGTGAGAATTATAGTTATATATCTAATGTTTTAAAATAAATGATATTATTTTTTACATCTAGATATATGTATTATGTTAGATAGATTAAAATTAAGATATCATATCAACGAACGATATTATTAGGTATTACTAAAGTGTTCTGTCTCCATTAGAATGACAATGGTGTAGCATATTCATTGGACAACCGTTAACAAAAACAAGACAAGTGCCGTACACTTAGATAATTAGACCAATTTGTTAATTTTGGGTGAGAATTATAGTTATATATCTAATGTTTTAAAATAAATGATATTATTTTTTACATCTAGATATATGTATTATGTTAGATAGGTAGATTAAAATTAAGATATCATATCAACGAACGATATTATTAGGTATTACTAAAGTGTTCTGTCTCCATTAGAATGACAATGGTGTAGATTTAAATCTACCTGACAGATACAAATCTATTTGCTATTAACATTGTATTCAACTCATAGGTCTTGTTGTATTATTTATCACTATGGAATGATTATATTATATGCGCCATGGTCTAGGTGATATTAAACTGCTGTAAACATCAAATCCTAGGATTAAAAATATATAATATTTTTAGAACATATTGTAAGTATAAAGGATCGGTGTCTATTTAAATGTGTACGACTGACAGTAAGATAAGATTTACAAAATCGATAGCAGAAATTAGTGGAAGTTTGTTACTTGTCTCACTTTGATTCACTGGAAATTTATAGACCTTAAGACCTAGGTTGACAGCAGTTGATCGGCATAAAGGTCATTTTCTGCGAAGTGTTCCATACAGTATTACGTAAAGAATTATTGTATGTCATAATATTGTCCTAATTAATTTATCACAAAATTAAGTTACCATAGGAGTACAAAGCGCTGTATGATAAGCGAAAAAGTTAACAAGTGTGACCCTACGTTTTTCTCTCAAGGTAAATTCATCCTAACGTACGATGTGTAATCATTTTCATGTCTAAATAAGGGAGAAATAATATTTTACTTGATAAAAAATATACTCAAGTAATATGACCTGTGTTAAAAAAGACACCTCAGATAAAAACTAGTTCTCTCCCGACCCAATAAAAATTACATCGCCGCTTGCGGCAAAGTCTGTAAGTGTCTTATAGACAAGATATATTCATTTGCACACATTATGTAAGCCCTAATAAAAGCAACTACAACTTCTTTAGAGCTTTTAATCTATTTTTTCTCTCACTTTTGTGTAAAATGAATCATAAGAAGTTCATACAGGGTAAATAGGAGGGCTATCAATATTATTACCCGCCTTATAGTCAAACTCTACCTTTCTGTAAAACTAAAGTGCACTTGAGTGAACAGAGAAGCGTTTACTATTTAACGCAATGCACAAATTTTTCTCAATGTACGTGCTGTGTCAATATTATTATTTTATGTTTTCTAATGTGTGAACAATTTATTTGAATTCAAATAGGTACACGAATTGAAATTGAAAGAAAATATCCGAGGTCCGAATTCATAGACGTGATTTTGTCAAAAAACCTATTTAATTTTTTAACTGTACCTATACCTATATTCGATCCGAAGGCCAAAATCTATGACAAATCATCTATAATACTAAACCATAAACAATATGTTTGTGATACAAATATCTACAAAGAATATCACCCTATAGTTTTATTATTTACAATTTGTTCTGTCATGGTTTGCATGTGAGTGCACTAGTTTTATGTAGAAATGTTCGTACAATGTGTTAATCAAAATCACATGATAAATATTGGCACAATAAAAGTTAATATTGTCAATAAAATGAGTTGCAACTTTTGTACCAAATGTAGGTACCTTACTTCTTTCCAAAGAAGGTCTACTAATATTAAGATCGGAGTTGACTCTTTAAAATCTTTGAATTTCACAGCTAATAAGTTTTAATGGATTCTCGGTTCATGTCTTCTAAAATAATTGCTTTAACCCAACACTCTTGTAAATTGCAAACTTGATTAGGGGAAGAGACGTTTGAAGTTAATATCATCATTAGGTACATTAATTACTATACTACATGATCTACAATTAACCTGAATTAGACAGTACTTCCTATTCAAATGGAAATCTGAAAAGCATGCGGAATTTTTATACAAGATTGGTTAGTCTAAATCTAAGTCTAAACAATAGAATAGGTGATTTGGGTGAACATTGAAAGATTTAAAGGAGTGACCATTGACCATTACGTATGCAAATTGTTGAGAACACTTCCTAAATCCATTTATAGAACTATTGATTCTAATAGAACGGAAACTGATTGACAAATTCAATGTAAGAACAGTTTTGCTCTAAAGTCTAAACAATAGAATAGGTGATTTGGGTGAACATTGAAAGATTTAAAGGAGTGACCATTGACCATTACGTATGCAGATTCTTGAGAACACTTCCTAAATCCATTTATAGAACTATTGATTCTAATAGAACGGAAACTGATTGACAAATTCAATGTAAGAACAGTTTTGAAACTAATTGATCAAATGTCAAGAGGAAATTACACAAAATCAGTGAATAAAACGTATGATCAACTTGAAAGGTTATTGCAATTTTCTTCCATTAATGTCAAATGGGTTCTGGAAAAGAAATTAAAGCAGTTATAGGGTTAAACTTGGGCAATATGTATAATATCAAATTGTAAAATAAATAGTATGTACCTACAACCTACAATATCTACCCAGAAATTTAGATTTCTTCATACCTAGAAAGAAAATTTTAGAAAACTATAAATTATCTAAAATTAAGATTGGTGCTCGGATTTCATTAAAAACCGTTATTTATCGAGTGTAGGTTCTTTCGAGAATCAACAGTCTTGTTTCACGTACCTCCGTACAAATTCTTGAACCAAATACCTATCTGAGAAAATCCCTGGCAAGCTAGTGAGAAAAGTAGGTAGATGTGTGTTATGTCCTTTATAAGTAGGTAAGCACTAAGTTATCAGGCATTTACTCATATGAATAAGTTATAAGAAAAAATTATAAATAATAACCAACTGAGTTGAAGTTACACCCATAATGCTTTACTTTTAACTATGTGTGATTACAATGATATATATTTGATGCTTTTAGTACCAGTAATAATGTGAACCTTATACTAACTTATTATTTTATTTTAATTTTATTATCCTAACTTTATAATAAAATTCAAAGCATGTTTTTAGTTATACCTACTTACGTACTTCTATTTATACGAAAACAACCAAAAACCAAATAAATTATTTATTATTCGAGATATTGTAATCTAAATTTAACAATATCTTTTTTATGTATCTGTATAAAAAAGGCTGCAATCATACAAAATTAATGTTTAAAATTTATGTAATTTGAAATTTTTAAAATAACTACCATTGTAAATAGTTAAATCAGCTTAAAGGTCAGTTTTTGGTAGAGGTTGTATAAATTCACGTAGGTATTCTTCATGAAATTATGTTTTATAAAGAGAAAATACTACTTCCTTTATAAAAGAAAAAAAATTACTCATAAAATATTTGTAATTATTAAATTACAAAAAAGATTGATATATTTTGGCTGTGAGAGTTCTTTTTAAATGTTAAAAATAGGTAACCTTTTGATCTAGGTTTTTCTTTGCGAGATATTATAAACTTTCCCACTAATTTTACTTGCATACCTATAATTTAATAAAAAAAATAATAATAATACCCTCTTATTGTTAATATTTATGTATTTTCATTTACATTAATCTTATCCTAAACAAAAATCATTAAAACCAGCGTTATTCAAAATTTTGGACCAAAGGGACCTTCAGTAAAATCATTTGTATCTAATACAGTTTCTAGCTTGTTTATAAAAAATAGATAATACCTAATAAATATTGAAATCAGATTTGTGTTAGGTATCTACCTATCCAATTT
The DNA here is from genome assembly GCF_000475195.1 of Diaphorina citri. Lineage (NCBI taxonomy): Eukaryota > Metazoa > Arthropoda > Insecta > Hemiptera > Psyllidae > Diaphorina > Diaphorina citri. The sequence goes on from NW_007377467.1 coordinate 191,975, forward strand.
TTATTTCTGTCCTACCTAGGTTTAAACGTTACTACAACCACAATCTGAAATTGCATTTACGTAACGTAAAAGGAAGACTATGACATTTTAGCGACTAACAATGTAGATAGGGCTAGGTAAAAGGCAAAAATAATTGAATGAAAAGATTCGAAACTGACCGTATTAAATCAAGATCAATATGTCAATTCCAATCTAGAGTTTAATTTTTTACATCAAAATTCATACTATGCAGATTTCTTACTAAGTGCAAGTTTACTCTGAAAGAAAGATGAGAATCAGCGTCTTTTGCTCGTATTACCTATTTTCGTAAAAGAGTCACTATGATGTAAGGCGACTAAAGTAGTTCACCCAGAATCGGTGATCGGTGCACATTGTAATTTAATATTTCAATGAAAACACATACAAAGAAAAATCCGGAATCTACTCCTAGCCACAAACGATTGACCTAATAAAGGTGTCGTTTCCAAACCATAGCTCTTAGATATAATGAAAGCTGATTGCCCTGTGTGCATCTACTGTAAGTTAATAGGTTGCTCTAAGTTCAACGGTTTGTAAGATATTTCCTATCAGTTCATTGCTGAACTATCCATTGTAATATACATGCTTACCTACCTATGTATACCTACAATTCACAAAACATATGCAATCACCATAGCGCTAAAAATAAGCTTTTTTTACACTTGAACAAGCTGGGTCCGTCCCTCCGGGAATATTTTAGCCCGTAGTTTACTCGATCTTGGTTAAAGAAAATTAGTACCTATGTACTATTATTACTCGCACTGCGTGTTCTGGAGGTTCTATGGGGACAGACAGACAGACTGACAGACGACACCGAAGCGAATACAATAGTCCGTCCCTATACCTTTTATTATTACTATTTTAATTTAATAAAGGAAGGACGGACTAAAAATGTGGAAATCAAATAGTCCGTCCCTATACCTTTTATTATTACTAATGTAATTTAATAAAGGAAGGACGGACTAAAAATGTGGAAATCTCAAACCCAAGTTCTTCAGCATCCCGGAAATCATCTGAACCCCTGTAACCACAATTTTTTTGGTTGCATCTAAACTAGGTATCCAAACACCAAATAAATCCAAAAGGAGGGTAAATATTTAAATTACCTATCAAGCTTGGAACGTTACCAAAAAAAGACACCGCGCTGGGTCCTTGATTTTAGCGGATAAATAGGTATGGGCTTAAAACTGTTGACACGGACCGCTTTTTAACTCCATATCACGAGGATGAATAAATCAAGTATCGATTAATATTTTTTTAATTCAAGTTTAATGTAATTATAATAAAATACCTATTGGTGAGACACTGCGCTGGGTCCTTGATTTTAGCGGATAAATAGGTATGGGCTTAAAACTGTTGACACGGACCGCTTTTCATCTCCATATCACGAGGATGAATAAATCAAGTATCGATTAATATTTTTTTAATTCAAGTTTAATGTAATTATAATAAAATACCTATTGGTGAACAGATCAAAATATTGTAAAACTATGCTACAGGATTAATAATTATAAATTTGAACTAATCTATCAATCAAGGAAAGATAGTTAATCTGAATAACAAGTAGTTAGATTAAAAAAAAATCTGGTTTAACCCATGATTGCTTATGAGTGATACAGAAAAGATACGTAGGTAATGAAATTATTAGGTAATGTAAAAGGAAAATTAGGTGTCCATTGTTGGTTGTTATTACTGTCATACAAAATATCTTCTTGATTTTGAATTTCATACTCAAAGTGCATACAGAACCACCAAAATGACTATGACTTACGGCTTTTCGGATGATTTTACCGTTGGTAGGTACTTCCAAATCATATAGGTTTATCACATGAGGGTTAACTACAAAAATGTGCAAGTGTAAGTCATTTGACGAAGGTAAGTCACAAATCATGTCTCGATACTGACACAACTTTTGCACATGATGTGAAGTGTATATTTTTGTGCAATGGCTTGATTTTTTAGACAACATAGAAAAGAGTTCGACATGATTAATGCACTAATCAAATTCTATTTTTGCTGTCTTGTATATGAGCTCTGAAAAGCAATCAATTTGAATAGCTACAGAATGGTCACACTTTTATAGAATTATGTCTTCTAAATATGATATTTACTGCATAGCACAGGTGAAAATTATTTATGCTTGTAAAATCTAACATGATGACGCAAATACGTAATATTACCTATGTCAAAAAGAAAAAAAAACCTATGTCAAAATCTCCTTCTATCTACATTCTACATATAAATTGCACCAACTATCGAAGCAATATTTTCAGGTGAAAGTAAAATTCTAAATTTTATTTGGGAACATTTTGTTTTCAGTGAAATGCCTTGCTCCTTTTCAGCAAGATAGAAAATAGTAATGACATATCAAAATTGTTCAAACTACATTGATCACGTATCTTTTAGAAAAAATAATAAATAACTGAATTAAGTGCACTTTATCATAAATATATCATACCCAGAAGTAATTAAATTCAGAATATAACCAATCGAAGTTATACATCTCGTGAGTGTAAACTATAACTTTGACTCTAATCACTTTCCACTGGTTGAAGTTCATAAAGTTCCGTATTTTAATAATACAATACCAAGTACCTATTACAAAACACCTAGATCTATTGAGTTCTAATGTACTCCTGGACTTTTTATTAAAGCTTCGTTCCTACGGAAACAGGACAAGTAATTGCAATGGTTTAATTCCGTAATGTAATAGAAAGTCGTATGATGTTCACACCTGATTGTGTACCAAAGGTGTAGGTGGTGTTTTTGCCACCGATCGATTAAGGATAATTTTATTGCACCACCTCTCAAGTTTAAGAACAGTCAATAAAACCAATGACCGAACATTTCTGTAAAATTTCAAATTTAAACTTTGCTGAAAAAGGGTTAATTTGAACTCAAAAAGGTACATCTACGTGTATTGGAGCCGAAACAAAATGCTCCAAGTCCGAAGAACAAGGACACCTGCTGACAACGTAAATTTAAATAGAGCTGTCAAAATCAAGTCGAACTAATAATGTAATCTCTTCATACATCATAAACTTTAACCCTTGTGATTCCATTAACCCTTGAAATGGGTAGGTATCTGACTCCAATTTCCCAAATTCCAACACCCACACAAGATAAGTCCCAATATTGTGTCTATTCTTTATTAGAAAGATGCTCAGTACGAGTATGTAGTAAGTATTCTAAAGTTAATACCTACATACTCTTTCTTACTGATGTACAATAAAATTGAAATACCTACTACATAATACCTATCCTGTTTTAATTTTATTGCACCACCTCTCAAGTTCATATTTTCATTTTACTTTTAGAACAGTCAAACCAATGACCGAACATTTCTGTAAAATTTCAAATTTAAACTTTGCTGAAAAAGGGTTAATTTGAACTCAAAAAGGTACATCTACGTATATAAAAAGCTATGTAATAGGTAGATTGTACATAAAAATATTTCATAATAAATTCAGGATGATTGCTTGAGGGTTAATTTGACCAATTGAGGCCTGTGGGCGAATGTTTATTTATTTTTGCTGCTCCGCGTCGGAGGTCACTTTCACCTCTACTAGAATTTTATCTGGAGCAATTCTTTAGACATTCAGAAATACTGGTCCAAAAAATATTAAAATAAAGTCAATTTTTATACCAGATATTCTTGTACCCAATGTGTAGGCAGATACTACTGTGTCATGTTTACTGAAACGTCCTTGCGACGAATTTTATGTCTAAAAAAAATCTCCGTTGTTGAGAAAACCATGAGAATTTATAATGAATCAACTTGAAAAGTGTCCACGTTTTTTTGGAAGTCAAACATTGAGTGGAACTTGATATTTGAGTGGTAAAGGCTAAATAATTTTACATTAATTATTGACGGAAAAGACTAACATGTTTCTTGCATTTGGCGGAGACACTATCATGATTAATTCGCTTAGAGCCAATAGAGATAAAGCCTAGGATAAGAAGCATACAAGTGTAAATGACAACCTTTCTTACTATCTCTAAATCTGCCCTAAAGATATTTATATTATCAGCATTGGATAATAAATGTAATTGTAGGCAGTCAGTTTACTAAGTAGTCGAGACAAAATACATACTGACTGATCTTGTTGGGTCAAAAACAAACAAATGAGATCTGGTCACCAACTAGACTCGAGGAAAGACCTTTGTCAATCAGATAATTTATGAATTGCCCAGAGCGACTTCTTTATCAATAATAATAAATATTTATATTGTAAGTTCAGGTGATATTTAATAGATAATATATATCTACTTGTCTTATATATTTTTTTATTCAAGTTTATTGTAATTTTATTACTCTACTTTTTGTGGCAATTCTTCGAGAGCTAGGCTTTTCTTTTTTTATGGTCCAGCGATGGGCATCCAATTTCGCAACCAAGGCCATATAATTATAGCCAGAGTTAGAGCCATCTTAGCATTTTATTCAGATTCCAATGTTTTTGCTTCATAATTGACGCAAAAACTTCATCTAGGCGCACGGCAGTGCGCCAGGCCAAGTTCCGGCCTCAGCATGCCAGTGTGTATATTACACGAAACATTTCGAAGCATTTTTACCCCTATCATAATTCCGGTAATTTTCCACGTAATGTCACGAAATTTGGACCATATCTTGATAAATAAAATTAGAGAACCTTTTGAACTTTCAATAGAAACGTAGAAAAAGATAAAACATTTTTTGAAAATAAGAAACAGCGAGAAGTTATACTATGAAAATACCTATCTTGATAAATCAAATTAGTGAACCTTTTGAACTTTCAATAGAAACGTAGAAAAAGATAAAACATTTTTTGAAAATAAGAAACAGCGAGAAGTTATACTATGAAAATAACGCGAAATTTGACTAAATTGTTGCATATTGCAAACACAGAAATACGTACTTGTATGTCTGTCTGTTACGGCGCTGTTACGCTGATGGACCTTTTGTTGTCCTCTTTTCACGAAAAAACGGCTTGACCGATTTTGATGACTGTCTGTTACGGCGCTGTTACGCTGATGGACCTTTTGTTGTCCTCTTTTCACGAAAAAACGGCTTGACCGATTTTGATGAATTTTTGTGGTTGTTGAGAAGAGTACTGAGGGTGACATAGGCTATTTGAATTTGTCATATTCCATCCTGATTCAAAATGGCAGCACTTCAAAGTTATGACTCTTAAACCGCGCTCATCCCGTACAAAGGACGGGTCAACCACTAGTGTTAACCTATGCTTCATTATTAGGTCTGCGAAATTCCGTGTCTGCTGAAAATGCTGGATCTCAATTCATTCAACCTTCTCTCAATTTCAACTAGGCAATGTTTTTCCTTCTCGAATTAATAAATACCTATTATTAACATGAAAATAAAAGGAAAACATTGCCAAGTTGAAATTGAGAGAAGGTTGAAGGAAAGTTATGACTGTTAAACCGCGCTGATCCCGTACAAAGGACGGGTCAACCACTAGTGTTAACCTATGCTTCATTATTAGGTCTGCGAAATTCCCTGTCTGCTGAAAATGCTGGATCTCAATTCATTCAACCTTCTCTCAATTTCAACTAGGCAATGTTTTTCCTTCACGAATTAATAAATACCTATTATTAATATGAAAATAAAAGGAAAACATTGCCAAGTTGAAATTGAGAGAAGGTTGAAGGAATTGAGATCCAGCATTTTCAGCAGACACGAAAAACTGGGAATGCAGACTTGGCCTTAATTTTCTGATCTCACCACTTTTATAGGCCGACATTTTTGGATAGGGACTTGGCCTTTTTTTCACATTTGTGTTTTTGTGGGTTACTGGTTACTTGACCGGTATTTAGATTTTTGCCAAAATATTGAGGCTAAAAAAGGTAACAGAACTAATTCTAATTACCTTTGCAAGGTGTATGAACGAGTAAGTATTACATAAAAGTTATTTTATTTGTTTAAACAAATCATATTAATCCATATTAGATAAGTAGGTTTTGTAGATAGGTAATAAAATAATATTTACTCATACACAGTTATGTATGTATACCCAAAATCAGCCTTATCTATAAAACTTCGAGGCCAGCAATAGTCGTAAGACTTGCTCTACTTTAGCTATAAAAAAACCCGAAATGCTGAAAGGACATAATGAACAAGGAAAACTGAATTCAGCAAATCAAGAAAGCAACATTACCATTCTAGAGCACCTCATCTTGAATAAATACATAATAGGTACATAATATCATAATTATTAATATTATCATTTACCCAGGTATTATATAGTAGGTAGGTTTTCTCCCCTTTTTTCTCAAATGAAAATACATGCTTTATCACTTCATATTTATGTACCTATCGGTTTAAAATAGAAACAATGACTATTTAGCCATGAATGATATAATATTTTGATTTTTTTTTTTTTTTAATAATCATATAACTAAGGTTTTTTTTTCTTCTAATAGTCAGAAATCAAGAAATATTCACTCGTACATTTTTCCATTGCTAACAATTCAGGGGGCTCAATTCCCATGAGAATCTACCTCTTCGAATGTACCTCAAATTTTGAGCAAAAAGATGAAAGAACTTCAACTTTGCTGAAAAATGTGATTCCAGTGACTACATATTTTAGTAATGTACTAATGAGCTATCGAGGATACAAAATCAGGAAAATGTACTAATTAAAATAGGTAACTAATAATAGTAATGAAGAAATTTGAGTGCCCGTCTTTTGTTTGTCGGTGGACTTTTTGATATTGAGATATTGATATTCTTCTGGACATATTTCGCTGTGTCTAGGCTAAGGTTATAGGTATATTATGGTCACTTGGTCGATATTTGCAGAGGGACATCATGGGAAAATTCCCGAAGAAATGGGGATGTGCAAACCAGCAAATGCCGAGTAAGAGGTAGCTTTACATTAGCAAGGTGGAAGAGCTCCGCCAGGAGAACCCTGCCACAAAAAAGCAATATTATTAGCTAGTTTCATAATAAAAAAATAGGTATAAGTACCTATTCAGGACAGCATTTTCAGGAAATCTCATTTGATAAAATCCTGATGGTTTTCCTACTCTTCCTGATACGTAGGTCACTGCAGTAAAGCAACATCGATTGTGCCCTTATCCCTCTGATTACGAGGATACATTCAGCTTTATGAGAACAATGGAGTAGCTGGTTTGACCTCAATGTGTATAAACATGACCTTGCTGATTCCAGGCTTCACCTTGAAAACCAAAAGTGGAGACCCTGGTGATATTTTTGCTCCCAAGTCCTTTTTTAGGATACCTAATCATCTGCATTTATGATCAATTACCTATTTGGCGTTATGTCTCTTTGATATTTTTTTTATTATTCCCCCCATACAATTTGTAAGTATGTAACATACCTACCTACCTACCTGTTGGCTTTTTTTTTTTTCAAAAAAATCTTGCCTTGCTTTATGTAAGGAGAGGGTGGGAGTTGAGATCAAACCGAATATATTACCCCTCAAAAATTATAACAAGATTAAAGTGAACATGATATATAAGATAATGCCCAATGTTATTTTTTAAGTTTTGCATCGAACACAAAAAAGTAGGAGAAGTCAAAGCTCTTAATGTGTAGTACTATAAAAACAAGATCTAGTTTGGACGCATGCTCAATAATGCTTTGGGTATTATGCTAACACACATTCAATTTAAGTTTATTTTCATATAACTCGACCTTGAACTTTAACTTTTTCCGAATTTTCGAAAAACCGACTTTTCTTTTTTCCCGTTATTAGTAATAGTGAAGTGTGGTAGTGAATTTTCTAATTTTCCAGTGTTATATTTTTTCTGACCTGTACGTGTTTTTTCTCTGTGTGAAGTGCTATATTTTCCATCCAAAATGGTTTACCGAGTAAGTGTTCATTTTATTTTTTGGAAGTTATAGTTATCGGCGAGAAAACAAAATGGTTAGAAAACCTAAATGTTATAATTAAGTATATTTGGATACCCTTCATGTAGCGTAAGTCGTACTGGACAAAAATACGTAAGTATATCTATGTGTGAAACGCTTCGTCAAGGATTAGAAAATTATATTGTGATTTTCCTTAATGTGTGTAGAAGTATGTAGAACTGAATGGAAATTAACACGAAAAAGAAAAGAAAACTCTGAAGTACCTACCTAGAAGTTCTTATCTACATATGAAATTATTTTATGACTAGCTAGGCACTGAATTACTTTCCGTATATGTTCATAAAAAAATAAGAGTATAACCTAATTATTTCATCATGAATTAGACTCAAAATTTCATAAGAATGCGATAGGTATACCCAGAATCAAACTGTTTAGAGGATTTAATTAAAATTTATTTTCAAAATCTACCTACCAATTATTTCACAAAAATAATGTAGCTAATTATTTCATCATGAATTAGACTCAAAATTTCATAAGAATACGATAGGTATACCCAGAATCAAACTGTTTAGAGGATTTAATTAAAATTTATTTTCAAAATCTACCTACCAATTATTTCACAAAAATAACTAGTGAATTTTCTAATTTTCCAGTGTTATATTTTTTCTAACCTGTACGTGTTTTTTCTCTGTGTGAAGTGCTATATTTTCCATCCAAAATGGTTTACCGAGTAAGTGTTCATTTTATTTTTTGGAAGACAAAAATAATCAAAAAAGTTTCAAGTTCAGATGAGGTAATATAAAAGTGGATCACTTTTTTCAGAACTCAAGGCAGGTACCGGTATTTTCTGTCATACTCAAGGTGCCTGGATAGATACAGAATTTAATCATAAAACTGATACTTACCAAGTATCTACTTGAGATTTTATTTATTCAGCGCGGCCTATTGAACCCACAACGCCTATTAATAAGTAGGCACTATAGGATTGTACATGTACTTTTAAGTGGCTAGTAATTTATACTTGTGTATTAGGGCAGTCTATTTTGTGAATGCGTTATCTTTTGTTGTGAGTTTTATGGGTGTAAAATTTACGATTCTTAGAAATTTATCGGTTTTAATACGAGCTTATACTATTGATATGAAATTATTTATTGATGATCATTGAATTCATAAGTGAGGCTATTAGCTAGGGTTCTCCCACTTGAGAGACACAAAGTAAACAGAGCAAGAAATCTGCTTAAACGGACCTTGTATTAATCAGAAGCAACTACTATATCATCGTTATGAGATAGATAGTTATATTTCATTATTATGGATTTCGTTTTGAACATAAGTGATGGATTATTTTTATGTGTATGTGGGTTAGGAATGTCATGAAAAATTATAAACCTTTGAAGTTGTTCTAAGAACAGTAGTTCGAGTAGGTGTTATTATGGTGGTATCCACATAATTATACTATCTACTAGTTATTATTTTCAAATAAAGTCTGTCACAATAACTAACTTCTTTTAAACACTTATTGTTTGACCATAAGTGCGAATGGTCATAAAGTGTCAAATAGAGCCATTCAGCTTAATACTAATCCTATGAAATATATCTCTTCTTATTCGAGTTATGTGAGCATTAGGAGTAAGATACCGAAGGCATTTTTAAATCTCTGCCTCCTCTGTGCAGTAATATTGAAATGTGTTCCCAACTTTGAAATTTACATTAAGTTCTAAACCTATATCTGTATTTTGACTCTCGCCTTCTCTTTCTCTCTTCTGTGAAATACCAACTTTTTATACCCCTCTAAGAACATTATCTTTACATTATTTCTTCCTTCCTCTAAGTTTGTTTGTAGAGCTAGTAAGAGTCTGTTTGTTCTTGTTCATTAAATTTCAGAAATTTACATATAGGTAATAAGTATCCAGAGACTGGTGAAATTGGATCAAGTTCATTTTAAGTTATATTTGGAAAGACCATAATAGGTATTTTCTTTGCCAATGACAATCCATTGTTGTTTTTCCGTCCAGTGTTCCAAATAAATATTCAACAAAGTTGGGTGCAACTTGAATTTTTTCCTTATTTTGAAGACTCATCTATTACATAAAAAATAAGTCTACTGCATTGCCAAAGAAAAGACTACCTACCTGATCTGATTCCATATCTGTATGAAGCAAACTCACTTGCCCTCTGGTCACCACAGCGATACACTTACATCCACAAAATCATAGTCGTAGAGGTCATTTGAAAATTAATGTCTCGACTCTGGAATATGGTTCATATATTCTAGACCCGCCATTTAATACGAAATACACTCGTATATTATGTGAACCACTCACCAAATTCAATGTTGTATAATGGCAGGTATATATTTTAGGCAATGTCTTAATAATACTCTCGCAGAAGACAGAAGATAAGAGTCTAAAACCTGATTTGTGATAATGCAATATAGCTTGGGGGTTCGAACTCCGCCCCCTTGGGCTACCCCTTTCAGGACTGACTGTTTTAAATTTATTTCTGTCTCATTATTGACATCTTGTTAGCTCTGAATAAGATCTTGTTGCCTCTTTCTTGCTTTAAGTCCTAACGTAATATCTCTACATCCTCTAAAACGAAATTGTGCGGAAAAAAAGGGTCAAGTTCTTTTCAAAAATGTCAGCCTATAAATCAAGAAACATCAGGAAAATATGACCAAGTTCTTTGTTAAAGTTGAAACTTTTATCATTTTCCATCTTGTTAGCTCTGAATAAGATCTTGTTACCTCTTTCTTGCTTTAGGTCCTAACGTAATATCTCTACATCCTCTAAAACGAAATTGTGCGGAAAAAAGGGTCAAGTTCCTTTTCAAAAATGTCAGCCTATAAATCAAGAAACATCAGGAAAATATGACCAAGTTCTTTGTTAAAGTTGAAACTTTTATCATTTTCCCTCAAACTGAATTCCCAGTTTTTGTGGTCTGTTAAAAATAACTTCTAAATATTGGAGTGAAAGGATTATAGCGATGACTGATGTGGTCAAGATAGCAGTTCACAATTTAATCATTTTTAAATAGACTATAATAGACAATAATAAATGTTCACATTATTACTGGTACTAAAAGCATCAAATATATATCATTGTAATCACACATAGTTAAAAGTAAAGCATTATGGGTGTAACTTCCACTCAGTTGGTTATTATTTATAATTTTTTCTTATAACTTATTCATATGAGTAAATGAATGATAACTTAGTGCTTACCTACTTATAAAGGACATAACACACATCTACCTACTTTTCTCACTAGCTTGCCAGGGATTTTCTCAGATAGGTATTTGGTTCAAGAATTTGTACGGAGGTACGTGAAACAAGACTGTTGATTCTCGAAAGAACCTACACTCGATAAATAACGGTTTTTAATGAAATCCGAGCACCAATCTTAATTTTAGATAATTTATAGTTTTCTAAAATTTTCTTTCTAGGTATGAAGAAATCTAAATTTCTGGGTAGATATTGTAGGTTGTAGGTACATACTATTTATTTTACAATTTGATATTATACATATTGCCCAAGTTTAACCCTATAACTGCTTTAATTTCTTTTCCAGAACCCATTTGACATTAATGGAAGAAAATTGCAATAACCTTTCAAGTTGATCATACGTTTTATTCACTGATTTTGTGTAATTTCCTCTTGACATTTGATCAATTAGTTTCAAAACTGTTCTTACATTGAATTTGTCAATCAGTTTCCGTTCTATTAGAATCAATAGTTCTATAAATGGATTTAGGAAGTGTTCTCAAGAATCTGCACTATATGTCTCAATTGTTAGGCTCATATAATTCATCAATGATTCTACGATTTAAACATTGACAGCGACTAGTTTTAGTTCTAATGAGATATCTAGATACTTCCTGTTATAAGTTCCTTAGATTCCGCTTTTTCTTTTTAATGAGTCTTATTACCTCTAGAATTTGAAGAAACAACAGAAAAAAAGTCTACTAGGTAGATCAAATTCCAATGTCATATCGCCAAAAGGTATTAAAGAGTTTAAATTATAATAAGATTAATGACAACTCAGCGTTCTAAATGATAAACAAGGTAGATGTCATAACTTCTCCATAACTCTGTAAATTTATCTAAAAAAAAAATCTATTAGAAAATGATGATCAAAAACCAACTCTTTAAAATGATATAAAACACTATGGAAGTTGAAGGGTCTTACTACAATATGAACTATTGTGCACCTAATTTACATAAAATCTGTAACATGAGAGTCAAATATATCTTGAGTAAAATCTGCAACTCTTCTAGTGGTGTGTTTCAGAAGTTGAATTCCTACTACGAGTTATTCTTCAATTAGTGGATGTGACAGTTACACCAGTTCAAAATTTTGCAATATTCGAGTGAATTGTTGGTTGTAGGTACATTGAAACGTTCTTGGTAATCTATGTGTGTGTTTTTTTTTATCTTCCTCATTTCTTCTTCTTCTTCTTCTTCCTCCTCTTCTTCTTCCTTTTTTCTTCTTCTCCTCACTATATAGAGATGAGAAATCTGATATCTTGAGCTCGATGAAGCGTCGGTTGCTCAACCCCCACTGGTTCAAACAATCTAAAAGTTATAGTGTCTCATAGAGGAAAGGTTATTCTTATTCTGTATCTATTTCGAACATGTCAATTTATTAAAATAGAATAAGGTACGGGTAACTAACTCTGGACGTAGAAAAAAATCATAAATATGTCGTGTTAAACAACAATTTAAATCCTCAGCTCATTTCTACTCTTTTGTTGATAAGAGCACGGGGAAGGATACTCATGGTTAGGGACCATAAAAGTAAATTGAAAATAGTTATCTCAACATCGATGGGTTACCAGACATGTCTTTTTTGCTTCTCAAAACTAGGTGGCTTACTTGAAATAAATTTATTGTTTGAGTGAGCGTAGTTTTTTCGGTTATTGAAAAATCATAAAACTCAATAACTTAGACGGTCAAATTATTCTAGATAGGTACATATTTGATTTCGTAGGTGTAAATAACTCAAATGCCTGAGAGACGGGAGACAGATTATGTATTTTTGTTGCGATTTGTTATTTTCATTCTTACAATGAAGTACACTCCACTTTGTAAAGGAAATTTCAAATTTAAAGATATCTATCTTGTTGTCAGATTGAAAACGCCCTTTGAAGAAAACCATTATTAAGTACAAAAGTATTGCAAAGTCGTGATCTAGTGATAATAAAGTGAATTAAGTTTTTAATATCGATTCATATACGAAATGGTCTGTATGGAAAAAGATAATCTCAAATAGTAATTAAAATCTTGTATGAATAATTTCAATGGTTCAGTTCGGAATGATCAGTGATGATTTATGGAACTGAATTGCTCTACTTAGGTATACTTCCATCATCAATCTATCTGTTGCATGTTTTAATAAGATAAAAACATTGTAAAAGCCGCAAGGTAAAATTCAATTTAAAAATAAATAAATAATTTATTTATTGATGTTGTTTGGATTTAATTATTATTATTGTTATTATTATTATTATCATTATTATTATTATTATTATCATTATTATTATTATTATTATTATTATTATTATTATTATTATTATTATTATTATTATTATTATTATTATTATTATTATTATTATTATTATTATTATTATTATTATTATTATTATTATTATGATTATTTTTTTCTGAATCAAACGAATCAATCGAATCTAGATTCTTTTCTAAAAGCTAAGTCAATCTTAAAAGAAAAATTCGAGGTTAAGTTAGTCTTCGTTTTACATCATCAAACCATTCCAACAATCTAGTTTACATATCTTCACGCCCATGGTGCTTAAATTGTTTGATAAATATCAGTAATATTAAAAATAATAACAACAAATCTATAATGCAAATAAATTCATTGACATAGCACCTTCTAGATTCTTTTCTAAAAGCTAAGTCAATCTTAAAAGAAAAATTCGAGGTTAAGTTAGTCTTTGTTTTACATCATCAAACCATTCCAACAATCTAGTTTACATATCTTCACGCCCACGGTGCTTAAATTGTTTGATAAATATCAGTAATATTAAAAATAATAACAACAAATCTATAATGCAAATAAATTCATTGACATAGCACCTGCATGATAGAATAATTTTATGATCCAATATAATTATTAGCCATAACAACTTCTCTTCACAATAATTATAAGGTTTTCAATACTACCTGCGAGCAGTAAAATATTTAATCAGCCAGACACTATTTATACACGATACGATGATCAGAGTGTGTTAACGACTAATAAAAGTAGGTTTTTCTAATAAATTTTATTGTTGAGAATAAGCGAGTTCTCTTTCAATTGAGACCTATTTTTTTTCTAGTTAAGGAAGGTCTTTTTACTGAATTGTTAGTTGTATGTGTTATTCTTGTTAGACTGCTGGGGTAAAGGGACTTTTCAGTCCTATTCGGGCAGGATAAACAAGGTATATTCTAATTCTAAAGACAATAACTGGGAAATAATTGATTATAATGAAATGCTTTCCTACACTACTAACATAAACGGAAATCTAACCTGTCTATCACTTCTCCTTTGTTTCAGATAACTGCACTATGTTTACTCATAGTGAGTGTTTCCGCATTCCATGACCCAGAATTAGAGAAGAACTTACGAAAGGCCGCTGAAGGATGTGGATCCCCAGACGGTCCATCCATCGAGTATGGAGTACCACCACCAAAATACCAACCGTCCTACAAATCTTCAGCATACAACCCAATAGCCGTATACTCTGCTCAACCTCAATCTTATGCTAGCCCAGCTCCAGCTTACGCTAGCCCAGCTCCAGCTTACGCTAGCCCAGCTCCAGCTTACGCCAGCCCAGCTCCAGCTTACGCCAGCCCAGCTCCAGCTTACGCCAGCCCAGCTCCAGCTTACGCTAGCCCAGCCCCAGCTTACGCTAGTCCAGCCCCAGCTTACGCTAGCCCAGCTCCAGCTTACGCTAGCCCAGCCCCAGCTTATGCCCCAGCTGCCTCAGCCTACAAATCTTCATCTTACTCCTCCTCTGCTTCATATGGTTCCCCAGCTCCAGCTTACGCTAGCCCAGCCCCAGCCTACGCTCCATCTGCCTCCGCTTACAAATCCTCTTCCTATTCTTCCTCAGCTTCTTACGCTAGCCCATCTCCGGCCTACGCCTCTTCCGCTCCAGCTTATGCTAGCCCAGCTCCAGCTTACTCTGCCCCAGCAGCTTCAGCTTACAAATCCTCTTCCTCCTACTCTTCAGCCAGTCAATCTTCTGCCTATGCCTCCTCAGCTCCCAAAGCTTACTCTACTCCAGCTCCAGTCTATGCTTCTCCCGCTCCAGCTTACCAATCTCCATCTCCAGTAGTTTACTCTACTCCAGCTCCTGCTTATGCTTCTCCTGCTCCAGCTTACGAATCTCCAGCACCAGTAGTGTACTCCACTCCAGAACCAGCCTACAAATCATCCTCTTCCTACTCTTCTCACTCCGCTTATGATGCATCTGCCCCAGCTTACTCTGTTCAATCTGCACCATCTTATGCTTCAGCCCCAGCTCCAGCCTACAAATCCTCTTCCTACTCCTCCGCTGCTTCTTACGCTTCTCCAGCTCCAGCTCCCTCTGCATACAAATCCTCCTCATCATACTCCTCAGTTCAAGCTCCCGCTTACAGCCCTGCCCCAGCATACAGGCCAGCTCCAGTTTACTCTGCTGAGTACAGTAGTGCTCCAGTCTCTTACGCCACCCCAGCACCATGCAACCACGGATACTCCTACCCAGCCCCCGCTGTTTCCTACTCTGAAGAATCTGCTTATGCTGCCCCAGCCAAGGCACAATACAGTAAATACCCTGAATCCTCCAAGTACTCTTCCTATTCTAGTGGATCGTCGGCTTACTCTAGCGGTTCCTCTGCTTACTCTGCTGGTTCAGCTTATTCTAACGGCTTCAAACCATTGGTTGCTCCAGCTTCTCCCGCTTACAGTGCTCCAGCCTACGAATCTTCATCTTCCTATTCTGCTGGATCTTACGGCCAGAGATACCAACCATCTTACTCTAGCCCATACAAATCATCTTATGCATCAGGATCTTACGCCTCAGGTGCCTCTGCCTACGCTCCATCTGCCGGATACAAATCTAACTATGTAGCTCCAGCTTCAAGTTACAAGTCTGCTTCTTATGGTGCTGCTTCCTACGGTGCATCCTCTTACGGTGCATCCTCTTATGGTGCATCTTCCTACGCTGCTCAAGCTCCAGTCTACGCTCCAGCTTCTCCTGTATACTCTTCCCCATCTGCCTATAAATCATCCGCTTCATACTCTGCCTCAGCTTACCAATCTCAAGCACCAGCAGTATACTCCACCCCAGCTCCAGTATATGCTTCTCCTGCTCCAGCCTACAAGCCAGCAGCATCCTACTCTGCCGGTAGCGCTCCTGTATACTCTTCCCCATCTGCCTATAAATCATCCGCTTCATACTCTGCCTCAGCTTACCAATCTCCAGCACCAGCAGTATACTCCACCCCAGCTCCAGTATATGCTTCTCCTGCTCCAGCCTACAAGCCAGCAGCATCCTACTCTGCCGGTAGCCAGTATTCTTCTGGATATGCCTCATCTTACGCTAGCCCAGCCCCAGCTTACTCCGCTCCAGCTGCCTCTGCCTACAAATCCTCTTCGTATTCATCCTCCAGCCAGTCTGCTTACGCTAGCCCAGCTCCAGCTTACGCTAGCCCAGCTCCAGCTTACGCCAGCCCAGCTCCAGCTTACGCCAGCCCAGCTCCAGCTTATGCCAGCCCAGCCCCAGCTTACGCTAGCCCAGCCCCCGCTTACGCTAGCCCAGCCCCAGCTTACGCTAGCCCAGCTCCAGCTTACGCTAGCCCAGCCCCAGCTTATGCCCCAGCTGCCTCAGCCTACAAATCTTCATCCTACTCCTCCTCTGCTTCATATGGTTCCCCAGCTCCAGCTTACGCCAGCCCAGCCCCAGCCTACGCTCCATCTGCCTCTGCCTACAAAGACCCATTCTGAAAACTATCAAATATAAGAGTATTTCCACAAAAGCTTTTAATTCGCACTCGTACGATATAACAAAATGTCGTTTCGAATTGAAAACTTTTGGCAATGATAGCGAAATCTTGTTTGCCTACAAATCCTCTTCTTACTCTTCTAGTCAGTCTGCCCCATCTTATGCTCCAGTCGCCTCTTATGCCCCAGCCTACCCATCGCAATACTCTTCCGGTTCATCATACTCCGCCGCTCCAGCTAAGTCTTACAGCTCAGGATCATCCTACAACTCCGTCTCCTCTGGACCCTCTAAATCTTACACTCCATCATACGCTGCCAGTGCCCCATCTTACAGCCCAGCTGCTCCTGCCTACAGTTCTGGAGAAGACGACGAATACGCTCCCATTTCCAAGAAACTCCCACCAGGCGCTTATCTGAAAAACTACGTAAGTATGCTCTGATCTGTCTTTAGTTGCTAAGCTTAAAATCAGCTGATTGTTGTAGTTTTTAAGCTAAAAGTGAACATACTGAATAGATAGTTTGCAATATCCTAAACTAAATTACACACCATCCTTTTAATAAATTAGCTACCTACTTATAAGACATGCTTCCATGTCATGTACCTACTTTACAAATTCTAAAGGACTGTCTTGTTCGACCACTTCGCTCAGTAAACCTTTCATCAGGGAATCTAACGATGTTTGAATTTTTGCTTCCAGGATGACAACCCACACTACACTTTTGAATACAACGTCAACGACCAGCACACCGGAGACATCAAGGAGCAGAAGGAACAAAGAGAAGGAGATGTTGTCAAAGGACAGTACAGTCTGGTTGAGCCTGATGGTTCCGTCAGAACCGTAGATTACGTTGCTGACTGGAAAACTGGTTTCCACGCCACCGTTTCTAACTCAAAAGAAAACAAACAAACCAGCTACTAAAGTCATCAATCCTGATGTTTTTTCATTTATAATTAATATCTGACAAAAACCCTCTCTTACTATACAAAATGTGTCAGACGTTACAAAACTTTTTGTTACCCATTCCAAATGATGTAGATTCTAGATAGACTTATAGTCTTCTATATTTAACATTTTTTCATTTATTTAATTAATATCTGACAAAAACCCTCTCTTACTACACAAAATGTGTCAGACGTTACAAAACTTTTTGTTACCCATTCCAAATGATGTAGATTCTAGATAGACTTATAGTCTTCTATATTTAACCCATTCTGAAAACTATCAAATATAAGAGTATTACCACAAAAGCTTTTAATTCGCACTCGTACGATATAACAAAATGTCGTTTCGAATTGAAAACTTTTGGCAATGATAGCGAAATCTTGTTTCGTTTCTGTGATAACAAAGAATCAGGTACATTCTCTCTGCATAAGTTTTGTATTTTAAGATTAATGTCATGAAAATTGATTTCTCACTTTTTTCGTTGGTAAAGAAAAAAAGAAATTTAATATGTACCTATAACAAAAAATATGAATTGACAAATTTATTTTATGCCTCATCAAAACCATCATAACCTCCTTTATTGTGCACTGCCAAACAACCAAATTGGGTCAGATTGCCAAGAATAATTTTTTTGGTAATCCAACCTGTACATACGAGTACAACATGACCTCACAAGTTTTCAATAAGGTTTTATTTATCGTTCATTTACCGTTTTCTTTATTTATTCTCATTCGTGACCGTTGGTTCATTCCACGCGGCACTTTTCCAATAGTTACCATTTTTTATTGTTGATATTTTTTTATGTAAAATTGTAAATATTTATTCCATTTCTCCTCCTCGAAATATACAAACCTACCATTTTTGTAAAAATATCCTTCAAAAAGTGAGATGTTTTTGTTAAGGACCTTTTTTTATACTTATCTTTCACAGACTTAAAAAGCCGTCATTGAACGATCAATGAAGTTTATACTCCATGACCTTGGTTAATTTATGGTCAATAACAGTCTAAATATTTTGATATTTTGGTTGTCTCTGTGGGATCGATGGCGACCTTTCTTCTGATGAGTTAGGATGGCAGCAAGTAAATCTGGATGAGGATTTACAGCGAAACAAATGAAGGTCCTAGCTCCCAAAGGCCCGATATGGCCCACAATCTAATGAGCAAACTTCCTTTTTCTTTTGAATATTTTCCTACATTTAATCTAAATCTGATAAATCTACGGTAGTTATGGCGAAACAAACAAATTAAAAACAAAATCGTTATACACATAGTTATTTATTGAAGAAGAATTTGTATTACATATATAGGTACCAAAAGGTACTTAGTAGGTATTATGGGTGTAATTTTTATTGCTGAGCACATTGCATTACAGAACATTACAGGACGTTCATACCATTGGCTTTTAAAAAATGTATCATTTTTGCAAACTGGGCAACATGTTCCCTCACCGCACCGTTCTGTTAATTTTAATCCCATGTTTAGGTGTG
This sequence comes from Diaphorina citri, assembly GCF_000475195.1. Classification (NCBI taxonomy): domain Eukaryota; kingdom Metazoa; phylum Arthropoda; class Insecta; order Hemiptera; family Psyllidae; genus Diaphorina; species Diaphorina citri. The sequence continues at coordinate 211,243 of NW_007377467.1, forward strand.
AACGCATTGGAGAAAAAGTTGTAGTGGAAAATGACGTACTAGAAAAATTCACAGAGTAAAGTTGTCTCTGTGGGATCGATGCTGACCTTTCTTCTGAAAGGTTAGGATGGCAGCAAGTAAATCTGGATGAGGATTTACAGCGAAACAAATGAAGGTCCTAGCTACCAAAGGCCCGATATGGCCCACAATCTAATGAGCCAACTTCCTTTTTCTTTTGAATATTTTCCTACATTTAATCTAAATCTGATAAAGCTACGGTAGTTATGGCGAAACAAACAAATTAGAAACAAAATCGTTATACACAAAGTTATTTATTGAAGAAGAATTTGTATTACATATATAGGTACCAAAAGGTACTTAGTAGGTATTATGGGTGTAATTTTTATTGCTGAGCACATTGCATTACAGAACATTACAGGACGTTCATACAATTGGCTTTTAAAAAATGTATCATTTTTGCAAACTGGCAACATGTTCCCTCACCGCACCGTTCCGTTAATTTTAATCCCATGTTTAGGTGTGAACGCATTGGAGAAAAAGTTGTAGTGGAAAATGACGTACTAGAAAAATTCACAGAGTAAAATGGTCACGGGATAAAAACTCGGGTGATAAAACCGTCTAGCATACAAATTCCCACAGTATAAGCATCATAGGATACAATTTCATATTAGAAAACCCTTGTAGAAGAAAAAATTCCCCAGTAAAAACTTCACTCAATTAAATTTTATAAGAGAAAACTCTCATACGCGATAATTTCACACAGTAAAAAGCTCGCAGCATAAAATTTTGGACAAGTTAAACGTCATGTGGGAAAATATCACTGAATATTTTAGTGCCGCGCACGTTGCATATTCAAATTGTAAGGCGTTCATAAAAAAAGGGTTAAAGAAGGGATTGTGTATCTATACAATTCAGAAAAGTTATACAAAACATCTGAATCTGTTTTATTTTTATTTATTTTTCTATTGGTGACAAGATATTCCATGTTCAGCACATTGCATTCTTAGAAATTCCAAGGCTTTCATACAAAATTGTAATGTCTGTCCACAGTTACAGTAGTGGACGCTGGTCTCAAAGTAAGACGTAGAAATAACGAGGCATTCATTTATGTATAATAATTCATATTGAATTATTCACCGATAACAGATAACAATTATTTTATTTTGTAAGCTGAGCCAATGGAGGAGTTGCAATTGGGAAAATATTATTAATAAAAGGTCGATTCCTACGAAAAAGTTGTGAAAAATCCGAATCTGAGGTCAAAACTCCGGAAAAGTGACTTTAAAAGGTCGAAAATTCAATTTTTAATTGCCATTCTAATGAAAAAGTTCAAAGAGTTGTGAAGTCAGATTTCACGTCAAAATGCGCAGAAACGCTTGCGCACAAACAAACGAAGCGGGAGTTATGAATTATGACGTCATTGCCTACGGGAAACTATTGCCTATTTTGTAAGAAATTATGAGCTTTGTGAAGTAACACAAGGCATTATTAATCATTAAATTTACATACATTACTACCAAAACTGCCGCCATTCTTGATGTTACAATGAATCATTGGGGATAGGTAGTTTCAATATAGGTACATACCTAAAGATGTTCTCGTAAAAATTATCAATTCGAACACGACAGAAGTCATATGCTTTTTCAAAGTAAGTATGCCATTTTTTCATTGCATATTTGATTTGAAATTGTGTTTCAAGTCTGAAGATCATGTAGGTATTATGTGTTTTATTATTAGGATCAGTACGTTCTTCAATGTGACCTACAGAAGGGAAAAAAAATCGGTTCAAAATTTGTTAAGTCTGACGAAACAGTTCCTGTTTTAGTGAAGTTCTTTAAATTCTTCGAGGCGGTATGTTGATCACATTACATTGATTAATTCTTTGGATTCAAAAGTATGAAGTATCTCAAGGCCACAAAAACTTAAAATGGAAAGATGTGGGCTTTCCTAACTTGCAAAATCTTTTGGAATTTCCAACGAATAACCGAACTGATGTAGTCGATCGATAAAATAAACGATTAAGTGTACAAGTGACCTCAGCAGATAAATTTCACTGAAACAACATGGCTTGATTCGTCATGATATTTTAGTTTAGAGCTCAAAAAAAAAAAAGCTACTCCAACCGGTTAAATCTTAGGAGTCTCAGCTATTGACTTTATAAAAATATTTATCAATATTTCTGACTTGATTTATAACACGGAAGTTAAGACCTTTCACCCTAATAGAAGGAACTATAAATGTGGAACAAGTATGTATTAATTAGTAATGAGCACAACCAGGTTTCTATGGCACCTATGAATTCATTCACAAAAAAACTATTAACAAAATGGGAGATGTTTTTCCCTCATTTTAATTCCTGGATTCATTAGAGAGTTTTTAAATTATTGTGATAATGCATTTTGTTCAAGGTGAACGAAAACTTTATTGGAATTCCCAGGAGTAAAGGAGATCATCAATATGGATGTATGTACCAGCAATGGGGATCTTGACTCAGGAAGCCAATCAAGGCAGTCTGTATTATTCCCAATTCTTCTTCAGTTAAACAAATTATAACAGGCTTAATTTTATTTCAAAGTTTTATCATGCTAATTAATAATATGATTTTTCTTTTTTCAAATGTGTTTTTATTTTTCTAGATAAATCAGTAATATTCACGTGAAAAAAATACATCTTGATTAATTTATTGTGATAAAGAAATAAAAATAATGATACAAATTATGATCTAGGCAAGTGTGTTACAAATGCATCAAATGTAAATCAAGTGCTTTTGACACCATTGGATGACGGAAATGAGGTTTATGTGACAAAGAGTGTTTTCAAAGTTTTTTTTTCCCCACTCTTTTATTTTCTTAATAAGTACGGATGTCTTCTAATTTTCCAAGTAATATGATGGTCTGTGAATTATGTTTCATGGATACCTATGAAGATAACACCAAATATTTACGTCGCCCTTATGCGAAATCGATCCAGGAAGAGTGAAGTGTTCAAGAGGTAGAGAAGGAAGAAAACTAAATTGGAGCAAAATTCCTGTAAGTTAGACCGAAAATATAATATTATTATTTTACCAGTTTAAGCTAGGAGATTAAATTTAACATTTATATTTATATACATAAGAAGGTACCTATATTTGGATTGTTTGTTATAGAATAGGTACCGCCTTTGTTTACACTGCCCGGATAAGACTGAAAAGTGAAATGTCCTTTACCGCCGCAGTTAAAGATCAAGATACTCGTATTAATTAGTGCAGTTTTGTAAGTCAAGTTTTGATTTCAAACTTCCAATGTAATTAATCTTTTGTTTTCTTTTACGTAATTTAAATACATGGTAACTATATTATCTTTTATGTTGAACTACATTAATTGGAGCAAACGCAAGTACATTTACCAGATTACCACTGGTTAAAAGTTTTGTTTTTCGTGTTTATAAGCCTACATATTTGTATATTCTAACATTGTTAAACTTTTCGCTGTTATCTAGTGCAGATTACTGATGTAGGTCTGCCACACACAGCCTAGGGTAAAAATTTACATTTGAAAATGAATTTTTCTCCCTTAATGTAATTAGGACAACGATTAGCCGTTTTGATTCTAAAGCGACGAAACGTACTCATGACATTCTCGTACTTACTTTCTGAGTCATCACTGTCATCGGCTCGTCAAATAATTTGTATGATTGATGTTCTCGCAAAAAGAAGTAAGAACGCATGCAATTTAGTACCAAAGGAATAACAATTACTATTGTGTATGAAACTATTCATTGCGGTATAAGAGACGTGCTAGATATAAGATATAAGCACCTCAGACTCGTGTCATGCTCTCATAGGAGGTACGAGTATAGGAAATCCCATGTAATACCTATAGTGTGTTACCATTAGGATACATAATAGTCCACAGGTTGCTCCGACCTGGCACTAACAAGGAGTTATGTCACACATTATAACATTGATCCTTGGTCCTATATACCCAGAGCTCCGAGATTATCGAATTAAATTAAAATAATGATGACCGTCTCCAGTATTGGATAGTTCCAGAGAGAATTCACCCAACGGAGACAGAATAGAATTTAATTTAATCATTTGGGTCACTATTTAGTCTTCCTCTTTACTTTAATCTGAAGGAGTAAAAACAAGAAGTAAATTGGTGGATGTGCCAAATGTACCATATTCAATAATGTTCAAAGCACCAAGTGATTTACTGGTCATTTCACGACTTTCTGTGGTAATGGACATCAAGATCAAGGATGATCAGAATTATCTGTACATTCTATACAAATCAGAATTACCTCATTTTCTGAATGAACTATCACTAGATGAATGAGAGAAGACAGACTTCCATTTACGTATTGGTGAAACATTAAAGCATCAGGAAATCTTGCACAGGGTAGAACTTGATTTATTTATTTATTTTTTAGTTACACAAACGGGCGGACCCTTTACTAGCTATCTAGCTACAAATTTCCCTAGCTCTTGCATTCTGCTGCTTGCAAAAGCAAATTGATAAGTAATTAATTCTATAGACAACAGAAATATCAACGTACCTAACCTTGAGAAAAGCTATCGATGATTTGTTCAGAATTTTTTACAGTTATGTTTTCCTCCAACATTCTTTTTCCTTAATTATTCTGAATGTTAGAATATTACAGCTTGTTTAGTTGGGCTTGATTGATCATTACAAGACCTATAACTATTCCCCTCAAACTAATCTGATACTAATGTACAACACATATTGCAATCAAAACATATTATTGTAAGTATGTTGATACAAAGTGCGGTAGTCGATGAAATCCCCAGCGGTGAGACAACAATGCATCGGAGCTGAAATTGAGATCAAACATTGTTGAAGACATCAAGGAGATCAGACTAGAGTTTGATTGAAGTGAGCCTAATACTGATATCAATACAAACCAGAAACAAAACATTGAAAAAGTTGTGAATGAGAAGGAAAAAAATCTGAATTACACTCATTCTAGCCGGCATAATTATGTTGTTCCCTCACTGGCTGAATTCATTTACTCCAGATCTTGTCTAATGACAATAGCATCTCTGATTTTATCTCGTGTTACGAGTAATACGGAATCTGGTACCATGGTAAGGTGTAGTTCTGATAGGAAGGTAGATTAGAATTATTAAGATACCCGAACAGTCCTGTAGGTTGTAAGAGTTACTACACAATGCTATGTAAGTGCTTACAAGACATACTTGTACTTTACCACCTAAGAAATTTATTCTTTTTATTATGACTTCTAATATTCTAACAAATGAGAACAAAACTTCATCCCACGGTCGGGACTTTGGGATCCACTTCCTTACATTTACCAGCGAACGCCTCTGCAACTTGAGATTTTAAGGATTGTAAAAGGAAAGCTAAAATTTTATGGACTCCCCCCAGACCCCCAATCCCTGATTCACGCTACGCCTCTGATATTTACGGCCCTGATTCCTGGTGCTCAGGGTATACATAATCAGTACTCGGTGTTTAGTCCTCAGAGCTATATGATTATCTCTTGAATCAGACTGAACTTTCTTCCTCACACATAGATAGCCTTGCACTTCCACTGGGTCGTATTTCCAGTATGAGCCTATATCATTTACTATCACTATCATAATTATCATTATGAGTTTGTACCTCTGAGCTCTGGTCGTTGTGATCCAAGAAACAGTCTATCTGTTAATCTTAGCTAGTTTTAGTAGTCTAATCTTGGTAGCCAAATCTAGTTTGAAGAAGATCTGAAGTTCAAGCCAGGTTGAGTCCAAAAATTCCCAGTGATTTTTTGTATATCATTTACTATCACTATCATAATTATCATTATGAGTTTGTACCTCTGAGCTCTGGTCGTTGTGATCCAAGAAACAGTCTATCTGTGATTTTTTGTTTGTTGGTTGCTTAATTGTTATTACATGTAAACGTAACCTTGTACTAAAAAAATAAGTGATAGTTTTTCGAGTAGGCACGGTAAATTTCTAGTGATTCTCATTGTCATACAAATGCTTGTCCTGTACATAATGCTATATCTAGTATTGTACCCAAACTAATAAAGCATTACCAACCCCAGTTCATTAATCATTTATCAAAAGTTGAATACATAATATGATGTTATAGTTAGGTACTTGCCTGTACATAATGCTATATCTAGTATTGCACCCAAACTAATAAAGCATTACCAACCCCAGTTCATTAATCATTTATCAAAAGTTGAATACATAATATGATGTTATAGTTAGGTACTTATGAAACAAACAAAACAAATCACAAATTTGATTTTTAATTTGCAAGTGTTACAAGAAGAAAAGTTATTAACTTTTGACAAGCAAGACGAATTGTTTTGAAATGATATTAAATTAACCTAACCACAAGTATCCAGTAATTGCATTTCTATAATATGTTCATATTGTACCTATCTACATCAGAGGAACATGTTTTATAGATCACAAGAAGATTTATGCCTAGATTGATTTACTACCTACATGCCAGGTTTCAAAGTTTCGAACTGTAAAAAAGAGGTAACTACGTTTCTTAAAATAACATTAAAAAAAAAAAAAAAAAAAATCGCGTTGAGTCATCATTAACACCTTTAAAAGAATACCTAACTATAACTATTATGAATAATCAATCTGATGACAAAATAGGTTATACATTTGTTTATTTAGTGACAGAAATTTCAAGAATGAGCTCCTCAACCCAACCACCTATACAAATTAATGAAAGTTTTTGTCATCATTCATAACCCAAAACCCCGAAAGACCTACTGATCTCATTAATTAGTTAGGCACCTATATTTTAGCCGTTCACATAACTGCTGATTGTGTCAATGGAATGTTTGTTATACGTAGTCTTGTGATGCTATAAATTTATTTGGCGGCACTTAATTCTATCCTAAACACACACAAAAAAAAAAAATCATCGTGATGACTGAAGTAGTTACGTCTGTAAAGTTTTTCTTTGATGTTTTGGGACATTTTTTATTATCTAATGTTTGCTTTATTTTTACAGACAACAACCACAGAAATTCCTGTATTCGATCGAAACAAAATCTCACTCGCAGTTCCAGATGCTCTATTTGGGCCTACATTTCAAGCCGCTAATACCGTGTCCACTATTATAGGAAATTTAATGCAGGTAAAATTATTTTATCCATATCTACAACAGAAAACGTTATTTTAAGTGTAGCACATTGCATACTCAGTTGATATTCACGGCGTTCATACAAATCTATGTTGAAAATTTTTTCGGTCTGTAGCGTTGTCCAAAATAAATTCCTGGAGAAGATTCTGGTAAGCAAGGAACAAAATTTCATATTATAATGGCAAAGCGATATTATTTTCTGAAACATATTGTCAGCAATATGTAGCATTGTAGCTAGTATCTAGCTTACAAAACAATAGCATAGCACCAGTGTCAGTTGAAGTATTGAAGATTGTAGTCGAAGTTTTCAAGAGTGAAAGGCCACTATAGAACCAGTCAACGCATACCTGTTGTGTATTTTATACCATGAAACGTTACGTATATAACACACTCTGCAGTGATTGAATAATACGGTTTGCCATTAGATAAATGATTATAAAAAAAATACAAATCGGTTTATTTGGTGGGTAGGTACTTGGTTTTTGTAGTTCTCAGAGCTGTATAACAATATTTCAATGTAAGTTAAAGTTGAATAGCAACAATCTTTTATCCTCAATCCTGAGATAAAAGTTATATTCTTCATAGACCTTTACAAATTATAAGCGGCCATCTAGAATTTATTAAGCTGTTTGAATTTGTTAAATTTATTAAGTTGTTTTAATGCATAATCAAATACTCTCCCTTTAGCAAATACATTGCGATCTAATGTTGCTAGATTTTTGTCTAGCTTTGCATGGGGTGCGGTACCACTTGTTGATCTATCCGCAATCAAGTAATTACTCGTACTGCCTACTCATGTACTCATAGAAGCTATAGCTTTTTCTAAAAAAAGTAGTAGTGTCATTATTAACAATGATAATATTGTCAGTGTCAAATAATGTTAACAATTTTATATTATATTTGTCATTACTGGTACTAGCGCCAAAGGAATTGCTATGAGCTTTTACTGAATTTACCAGGTGTGATTGTAAGAAATATAAAATATTCTTGTTCGCCAATGGCAATCCAGTGACACTTTGCTATCTGCAGCGACAAACACCATAGAATGAAAGCAGAACACCTAACCATAAAACAGTTTTGCCAAGATGAGTAGGTACCTACCTATAATTTTAATTTTGCAAGAGATATACTTACCTCTACGAGTAGGTATGAAAGAATTCTGGTTTAATATAGTAAGTAGTTATATGTATGATATTATGGGAGAACAGTTTGGATTATGTTGACAGTCATAATCAATTTGGGTCAAAGTAAAATTACAAGACGAAAAAGTAATACCTACCTATCTTGATATCGTAAGAAACGCTGTGAGTAAGTATTAAAAACATGTGATAAAAAGTAAGTTAATTCATGTGCATCTGGTATGATTGAGTTGTTAGGAATGTAAAGGTAGGGGAACATAATTATTATAAATACAACTATTATTAGAATATTAAATACATATCTATACGTTAATCAAGGGTAAACTATTTTGCAGGCATTTTAATAGCACGAGAAGATTAGGTATGTAGGTATGCTGATGCTTATTCTACCGTTATACTTGTCACTGTTTAAATTTACAAAGATAGATCATGTTTATAATGCTATTATCACGATCATGTTTATAATGCTATTATCATATTCCGAGATCACGTGCTTTCTGCACGTGATCTCGGAATAAAAAAAAAAAGAAAAATCTCCATTGAGAAATAATGGAAACTTGTTTGTATTACCTATATTGCATCTATCTTTCAATGGTCTAATCTAACTGCATGAGAATCGTACATGCCTAATACAAAATTTGATCAAGTAAAAGCTAGACGAATGATGCACTCAACGTCTGTCGGACTGCTAGGCATTGCATAC
>NW_007377467.1:220459-292441 GCF_000475195.1 Diaphorina citri
TTAATTTTTTTTTAGGACCAAAAAACTTTTTTTTTTTTTTTTTTTTTTTTTTTTTTTTTTTTTGAGCTCTAAACTAAAATATCATGACGAATCAAGCCATGTTGTTTCAGTGAAATTTATCTGCTGAGGTCACTTGTACACTTAATCGTTTATTTTATCGATCGACTACATCAGTTCGGTTATTCGTTGGAAATTCCAAAAGATTTTGCAAGTTAGGAAAGCCCACATCTTTCCATTTTAAGTTTTTGTGGCCTTGAGATACTTCATACTTTTGAATCCAAAGAATTAATCAATGTAATGTGATCAACATACCGCCTCGAAGAATTTAAAGAACTTCACTAAAACAGGAACTGTTTCGTCATACTTAGCAAATTTTGAACCGATTTTTTTCCCCTTCTGTAGGTCACATTGAAGAACGTACTGATCCTAATAATAAAACACATAATACCTACATGATCTTCAGACCTGAAACACAATTTCAAATCAAATATGCAATGAAAAAATGGCATACTTAATTTGAAAAAGCATATGAGTTCTGTCGTGTTCGAATTGATAATTTTTGCGAGAACATCTTTAGGTAGGTACCTACCTATATTGAAGCTACCTATACCCAATGATTCATTGTAACATCAAGAATGGCGGCAGTTTTGGTAGTAATGTATGTAAATTTAATGATTAATAATGCCTTGTGTTACTACACAAAGCTCGTAATTTCTTACAAAATAGGCAATAGTGAATGCAATGTCTAATGACACCACGATAATTTCTATCTAAAAATAAACATCTAGCTACTCCTAAGTACTAGCCATTATGTAACTCTCCGTACCAACAATTAATATGGAATGTATCTAATGACATGCGACACTGGCTTTACCTATTTCCAGGAAAATGTAGGTAGGCGAGGAACTCTAAGAAGAGAATAAACAAAAGAAATCGTTCCTAAACAAATATAATATATATTATCTACATATTGGTAAATGGGCTTACCTAGATAGCTTTGGAAGGGGTCCCAAATATTTTATTTGGATATGTCAAATTATGTCAATGTTTTATGTAAATTCAGTTTTATCACTCCCGGAAAGAAATGGTATACCTATCTATCTACCGTGAGATCTAAAGTATATTCCTAGGACTGGGTTGTCAAATAAATCTTTAGATTGCAAATCTAATGAGGATAATATATTAATATACCAAGAATAATTTTTTTGGTAATCCAACCTGTACATACAACATGACCTCACAAGTTTTCAATAAGGTTTTATTTATCGTTTATTTACCGTTTTCTTTATTTATTTTTCTATCGATTCTCATTCGTGACCGTTGGTTCATTCCACGTGTCACTTTTCCAATAGTTACCATTTTTTATTGTTGATATTTTTTTATGTAAAATTGTAAATATTTATTCCATTTCTCCTCCTCGAAATATACAAACCTACCATTTTTGTAAAAATATCCTTCAAAAAGAGAGATGTTTTTGTTAAGGACCTTTTTTTATACTTATCTTTCACAGACTTAAAAAGCCGTCATTGAACGATCAATGAAGTTTATACTCCATGACCTTGGTTAATTTATGGTCAATAACAGTCTAAATATTTTGGTTGTCTCTGTGGGATCGATGCTGACCTTTCTTCTGAAAGGTTAGGATGGCAGCAAGTAAATCTGGATGAGGATTTACAGCGAAACAAATGAAGGTCCTAGCTACCAAAGGCCCGATATGGCCCACAATCTAATGAGCCAACTTCCTTTTTCTTTTGAATATTTTCCTACATTTAATCTAAATCTGATAAATCTACGGTAGTTATGGCGAAACAAACAAATTAAAAACAAAATCGTTATACACATAGTTATTTATTGAAGAAGAATTTGTATTACATATATAGGTACCAAAAGGTACTTAGTAGGTATTATGGGTGTAATTTTTATTGCTGAGCACATTGCATTACAGAACATTACAGGACGTTCATACAATTGGCTTTTAAAAAATGTATCATTTTTGCAAACTGGCAACATGTTCCCTCACCGCACCGTTCCGTTAATTTTAATCCCATGTTTAGGTGTGAACGCATTGGAGAAAAAGTTGTAGTGGAAAATGACGTACTAGAAAAATTCACAGAGTAAAATGGTCACGGGATAAAAACTCGGGTGATAAAACCGTCTAGCATACAAATTCCCACAGTATAAGCATCATAGGATACAATTTCATATTAGAAAACCCTTGTAGAAGAAAAAATTCCCCAGTAAAAACTTCACTCAATTAAATTTTATAAGAGAAAACTCTCATACGCGATAATTTCACACAGTAAAAAGCTCGCAGCATAAAATTTTGGACAAGTTAAACGTCATGTGGGAAAATATCACTGAATATTTTAGTGCCGCGCACGTTGCATATTCAAATTGTAAGGCGTTCATAAAAAAAGGGTTAAAGAAGGGATTGTGTATCTATACAATTCAGAAAAGTTATACAAAACATCTGAATCTGTTTTATTTTTATTTATTTTTCTATTGGTGACAAGATATTCCATGTTCAGCACATTGCATTCTTAGAAATTCCAAGGCTTTCATACAAAATTGTAATGTCTGTCCACAGTTACAGTAGTGGACGCTGGTCTCAAAGTAAGACGTAGAAATAACGAGGCATTCATTTATGTATAATAATTCATATTGAATTATTCACCGATAACAGATAACAATTATTTTATTTTGTAAGCTGAGCCAATGGAGGAGTTGCAATTGGGAAAATATTATTAATAAAAGGTCGATTCCTACGAAAAAGTTGTGAAAAATCCGAATCTGAGGTCAAAACTCCGGAAAAGTGACTTTAAAAGGTCGAAAATTCAATTTTTAATTGCCATTCTAATGAAAAAGTTCAAAGAGTTGTGAAGTCAGATTTCACGTCAAAATGCGCAGAAACGCTTGCGCACAAACAAACGAAGCGGGAGTTATGAATTATGACGTCATTGCCTACGGGAGCGTATGCCGTGACGTCAAACTTCACGATTTACCGGTATTTTTTAAATCGATTTATCTCGGGTACGCGCCGTCATCTATATGTAGAAGAAAAAGAAAAACTCCATTGGTCCTCATTTTTCCTGCTCTATTACTTTGAAACATCACCCATGTAAGCGCAATACCTAGGACTAAAAAGATACCAGGCAACCATATAGATAGAGTGCTAAGCACATTGCATACCTAGAGAGATACAGGGCATTCTAATGCTAGGCTCATTGCTTACCTGAACAGATTCAGGGCAATTTAATGCTGAGCACATTGCATATGTAGGAAGATATCGGGCATTCCTCGATAGAGTGATGGGCATTTTCATACCTAGCAATATACCAGGTATTCTCGTGCTGGGCATATTGCATATCTTGGAAGATACCAGGCATTCATACAATAAAATGCTGGAAAGGTTGTCATGTCACAACGTCTTCTTTTCACAAGAAAATGGCTCAACCGATTTTAGTTCAGAATACTCCTATCTATGTAGGTATTTAAATAGAATTTTACTTTTATATGTACATGGTTTGGAAGATATTTTTAGTTTTTAATAATTTTCATTGGTATATTTTTTTCTAATGCTACGTTTTATCTTACAGTCTAAATTTGTACAAAAGAGTAATGACCATCATATTTTTAGGTAAAAGTGATTTTAATATTTACCCCATGCCGTTGGACAATACGTATAACTTAAACCTACCTACATAGACAAACCAATTAAAAAAAAAAAAAAACAGAGCCGAATTTTTTCCAACTCTATCGGGATTCGAACCCAGGACCTCTTGTATCATATTGTTACATATTATGCTTAGTTAATTTTACGTGGCAAGGTTTTCACAGAATTTACACTAATATTAATAATAAGAGGTATATAATTATGTTAATTGCAATTTTTTCATATTTACCCCATGCCGTTGGACAATACGTATAACTTAAACCTACCTACATAGACAAACCAATTTACAAAAAAAAAAAAACATAGCCGAATTTTTTCCAACTCTATCGGGATTCGAACCCAGGACCTCTTGTATCATATTATTACATATCATGCTTAGTTAATTTTACGTGGCAAGGTTTTCACAGAATTTACACTAATATTAATAATAAGAGGTATATAATTATGTTAATTGCAATTTATGAATTCCGACTTCGTTCCAATTGATGTTTGTGTTCTAGAGAAAATTTGCATAGGTATCATTTTTATTAACTAGGTATGTAGGAAATGAGTATTTTTACCCATCAGAATAGCCCTCTCCGATATGAACGAACTCCTTCCCATTTCTCAACGGGATATTATCAAGGTATCATTTTTATTAACTATGTAGGAAATGAGTATTTTTACCCATCAGAATAGCCCTCTCCGATATGAACGAACTCCTTCCCATTTCTCAACGGGATATTATCAACAAGCAGTCTATACTATCTCTTTTCATCAGAAAGTGCAGTAAAACTCGTTTTCAGTGGACTTTCTGACTTTTCCAAGTCGGACTCTTGTTTGATTTCATTTTGTGCATTGTTACTAGTCCCATCAGCATTGATATCTTCAGTCTCTCCGTCGATTAGAACTTCTCGCTTCTTGGAATGATACCCAACCGAAACTCGGAAGATTGGTTTCAGCCCTTCGATGAGCGCTGCTAATCTCAAGTCGGACTCTTGTTTGATTTCATTTTGTGCATTGTTACTAGTCCCATCAGCATTGATATCTTCAGTCTCACCGTCGATTAGAACTTCTCGCTTCTTGGAATGATACCCAACCGAAACTCGGAAGATTGGTTTCAGCCCTTCGATGAGCGCTGCTAATCGCAAGGCAGTATTCTGAAGCAGAACAAGAATGCAAAACATAGGTATTATAATGTGTTTTTATCTATAAGAAATATATTTAAACCTATTGGTAACTAACTATGATGGGAATAAGTGACACCGTAGATATTAATTTGCTTTGACAGAAAATGAACCTCAAAATCCCCCAAAGATTTCAAAAAATCAACTTTTAAATAAATATACTTGGTTGACCGCCTCTTTTTTTTCTGTTTTGATACATAATTATGTATAACGTAGGGTTACCCATTCATACCTAGGATTACTCAGAAGACATTTTTTTTTTTTTTTTTTTTTTTTTTTTTTTTAACTTTTTTTACTCCAACCGGTTAAATCTTAGGAGTCTCAACTATTGACTTTATAAAAATATTTATCAATATTTCTGACTTGATTTATAACACGGAAGTTAAGACCTTTCACCCCAATAGAAGGAACTATAAATGTGGAACAAGTATGTATTAATTAGTAATGAGCACAACCAGGTTTCTATGGCACCTATGAATTCATTCACCTTTTCAAATTCATTCATCTGTCTAATTTCAATGTCAATTTTTGGGATGATGAATTCGACTGATGGTTGATAGATACATAAATTTAGAAAAGCCTTTGTCAGCTCTTTGTTTCAGTTTGCTATCTATAAGTTGAATCCTCTGGTTAGTCAGAACCGGAAATCAGACATTACTCTTGGTGTTAGCATCTTCTTCAGAAAATTATTCAGACACTTGCACTTCAGGTCAGAAAATATAACAACTCAATCTATTTGAACTTCGATTAGTATCTTTTAAACGGCATGACGTAGTAATCACTATAAAAGGTACATAATAATCTGTCAATAATAATATTTTCATTATAAAGCCAGCTTTAACAACATCATTGATGCAGTAGTCGTTTATAAAAACGTGTCTAAACTCTAAGTGCTTGTAAACGTCAAACAGTTCTAGCAGAAGGTACTACATAAATGCTTACAGAACTTACTAAATCCTTCTTTACAAGTGGGCGCAATTGCTTATTTGCTTTGCGTAGTCATTAATGTCACTCTCCTTAAGTGCTAAAATGTATGGCCGTAATTGCTCATTTTAAAATTCATACAATAGCTGTAGAGTTAGTCCTTAGTCATAAAATAACAAGAGTTCTTAGTGCTATTAGTGTATTTGTCAACGGTAATGTAAACAGCAAATTATTCAGAAGGAACTCTGCATTAGTTTCAGAACTTACAGGCCCATTTTCAGCGTGTGAATTGTGTTTTTTTTTTGTAAGCTCCGAACATAAGTTGTTTTAGGTACTGGGGTGCCAGTTTGAGATAGCATGTTTCTCATGGTAGAAAAAAAAGACAGTATCTTGGTCCTTTATTCAGTTAGAGCTGTCATAAACCGGTCAAAATGAAATGGTCAAGATTCCTCGTTTGACCTTTCTTTATTTATTGTGATCGTGAGACATGGGTGCCATACTATTGTCTCGTGTAAACGTGGCTTTATAATAACCCAATGTTAATTCAATATTGACGTATTATTCAATCACTGCAGAGTGTGTTATATACGTAACGTTTCATGGTATAAAATACACAACAGGTATGCGTTGACTGGTTCTATATCTATGGTGGCCTTTCACTCTTGAAAACTTCAACTACAATCTTCAATAGTTCAACTGACACTGGTGCTATGCTATTGTTTGGTAAGCTAGATACTAGCTACAATGCTACATATTGCTGACAACATGTTTCAGAAAATAATATCGCTTTGCCATTATAATATGAAATCTTGTTCCTTGCTTACCAGAATCTTCTCCAGGAATTTATTTTGGACATGGCAAGAATCTCCATAAAAAAGGCTTTTTAAAACAGAACAGATAGACTGTTTCTTGGATCACAACGACCAGAGCTCAGAGGTACAAACGTCCTACCCACCAAATAAACCGATTTATATTTTTTTTATAATCATTTATCTAATGGCAAAAAATTTGTAACATTGCAAAAGAAATTCGAACAATTGTTCACGGAAATCAATCACCCAGCTCTTGCTATTTGGGCAGACATTTCAGAAATAAGTAGGTAACCAGGCAACAAGATAAAGCTCAAAGACAAATTGGTTATTTTGATCAGCCAAATTCAAATTGGAGTTTTAAAAGATAAGATTCTTAAGTAGGTAATTGCTAAATGATAATTAATTAATGATTGCAATCATTCATGAGACGTTGAAAGAAGTAAAAAATGGCGAGATAAGTGCTACTATAAGGATAATCATATTGATTGCTGACTAGGTATCATCTAATTAGGTATATTTGATATCAATACGAAAAAAAAGAGATTGAAATACGAGTTATGTGTAAATTAGTGTAAGTTATGTGTAAAATTAGTGGATGTGTAAATTTTGCAATACATGTACAGGTATAAGAAGTGTGTCCCTTATTAAGTGTTTCCCTTCAAGATAAAGATTCAAGTAGAAATAATATCTCTGATCTCTGCTAAATGCTGTTTAGTCCTGGATTTCGTAGTTCAAGGGGCGTTTAACTCCCAGTCAAGTCTGGTAAAATAAATACCATAAACAAGGTCTGTGCCCTGTTCTATTCTTACATAGCAACAGTTTATCTACTCGTCTTTAGGGTTTTGTGCTCTGATCTACTGAAATTGAAATACCAGTTTTGTAGCTTTCGGGCTATTCAAGTAAGATGTAGCTAGGTCAGACAAGAGTAGACTAAGTACCCAACCAGCTCCGGAAATTGGTAGATCTTGCTTTTATCGTGGTATTTTGCTACTAAAAGCTGTGTCTAAAAAAACAATGTAGGTCCCCATGGATTGTGCACCTATGCGCACGTAATTACCTATCTATCTGTGTAGGTAGGTCTATTATTATTATTATTTTTTTTTTTATATCCACTTTTATCTTGTACCTATTAAAAGAAAGTGCATTACCTAGATTTCCTGATGCTTTAATGTTTCACCAATACGTAAATGGAAGTCTGTCTTCTCTCATTCATCTAGTGATAGTAATTGGGAAGTGTTCTGCTGGAAATACCTAGATGATAACATGTAACTACAGCCTAGGATATTTTCCTTGTTATCAGATTCTATGATAAATCGTTAGTGCGAACATGAAACTGTGTGACATTTCCAATTTCCGTACTATGTCTATCGGGCAAAACTTTGCGATTTGTCAGTATACCTATCTGAGAGTAAGAAAAATCGTGTGTACCCAGGCTTAACTGTGGGAGAATTGAACTGGTATGTAGTGTGCGATTATTTTGAACTTTCATGCCACCTCTACCTTCTCAGCGAATGTCTCCAAAGATTGAATAGTTTATGAATAGAAGCGAGTTTAAACAAATACAATTCCTGACCTTTGGATCCTCTGTAATACCTAATCATAGATGAACGCATAACCCAGGTGAGTCGTAACATGTATCTACATATTTTTTTTTTTTTTTAACTACTATTTATTTAATAATTTCAATTTTATGTTTATGCACACATTGTATTTTTCAGTAGACTGTGTACCACATACCAGCATGTATCATACAATAAAATAGATTTATGAGAGTTGAGATTCTGTCAAAGTGTAGGTAAAAATTAATGAGCATTCGATTTCATATATTCCCGGAAAGAAATGGTATTAAGGAGCGCGGTAGCGCTCCGCCCCGCCAAGTCAAGAAAGTTTGACCGCGCTACCGTGAGATCTAAAGTATATTCCTAGGACTGGGTTGTCAAATAAATCTTTAGATTGCAAATCTAATGAGGATAATATATTAATATATACTGTCGTCGATTATATTTAACTCAACGTTTCAATCAGAGAAGCAGATTCATCAGAGATACAATAAAGAAAAAAAATTAAACCTATCGTCAAAACCGAAGGACGAAATCTTCAATTTATTAAATTTAGTCAACTTTTGGTTAGAATTAAAATAGGTGGTTTTGTTCCCAGTAAAAAAACTCCCTCGGAAACTATGTCAATTTTGTCATTTTTGCTAGTACATCGCCTTGCTGGTACATACATCCATATTGATGATCTCCTTTACTCCTGGGAATTCCAATAAAGTTTTCGTTCACCTTGAACAAAATGCATTATTTCAATAATTTAAAAACTCTCTAATGAATCCAGGAATTAAAATGAGGGAAAAACATCTCCGACTTTCATTTTGTTAATAGTTTTTCAGAATTTCTCAATGTCTCCAACCATACGTCACATAATTTAATTACATGATTCAATCAACAAACCGACATTGCAAAATATACCTACTAATTATCACAAAGTAGGTAGGTACCTACGCCTGGGAACTCACAGAACTTCAAATATTTACTCTTCTCGTCTTATAATGTGAGTGCTGAATAAAATCTGTGGTCTTGTGGCTCAGTGGCTTGCTCAAACCATAATGACCGCAACTATTAATAAATAGTGCGTTCCTAAACAAATATAATAAGTATATATTATCTACAAATTGGTAAATGGGTTTACCTAGATAGCTTTGGAAGGGGTCCCAAATATTTTATTTGGATATGTCAAATTATGTCAATGTTTTATGTAAATTCAGTTTTATCAATGTCATAGGTATGTTACATGTAATTTAGAGAATCCACAAATCCAATCAAAAAACATAGGTATGTCTACATTTCTTCAAACATAAGTTCTCAAATGAATAGGTGTAATCAATTGAAATCTTCCAAGTCATGCGTGAAATGTTTTTGTGAAACTTGTTTTTTGATTGTTGTGTCAGTAAATCCTGGCAAGTTACAAAATATTCGGAGAATCCACAAATCTAATCAAAAAACATAGGTATGTCTACATTTCTTCAAACATAAGTTCTCAAATGAATAGGTGTAATCAATTAAAATCTTCCAAGTCATGCGTGAAATGTTTTTGTGAAACTTGTTTTTTGATTGTTGTGTCAGTAAATCCTGGCAAGTTACAAAATATTCATACTCGTATATTTCAAATCAACTTGTTAATACGGAAAGACATAAAAATACCCATCCGATTCCAACATGAAGAAATTTACTCATTAGTCATGAAAAGATTAAATTGTTATAGGTTTATTTTCATATTTATATCTAGGCACACGGCAGTACACCAGACCAATTTCCGGCTTCAGCACGTAATATTACATTCTTCCCTGAAAAACTTTTCATATTTATATCTAGGCACACGGCAGTACACCAGACCAATTTCCGGCTTCAGCACGTAATATTACATTCTTCCCTGAAAAACATATGCGAAAATAAGGTTAAGTTCTTCTCCAAAAATATTGACCTGTAGAAGAAGTGGTGTCAGAAAATCATTACCAAACTAAATAAGAATTAATATTGCACATTGCATAATCACTATTAATTACAGGCATTCATACAAACGCAGACATAAATCCATCATCATTGATAGCCAAATTTATTTGCTACCTATAAAGAGAAAAATAGTTACAAAATGTGAATTTGTTGGCATACATTAATTGAATGACATTGAACCCTATCTTTTCAGATGACACAGAAAATCATTACCAAACTAAATGAGAATTAATGTTGCACATTGCATAATCACTATTAATTACAGGCATTCATACAAACGCAGACATAAATCCATCAACATTGATAGCCAAATTTATTTGCTACCTACCTATAAAGAGAAAAATAGTTACAAAATGTGAATTTGTTGGCATACATTAATTGAATGACATTGAACCCTATCTTTTCAGATGACAGATTCGTATGATTGTTGGAATTTGTCCTTCCATGACAATAAATCTATTATAATCTTCCTTTATTATAATTTATCATCCATGATCCCAAGAAACTAAAAATGAGGCAATAGGTCTGAATAATAATCATTAAAAGAGATAATTCAGGCTTAAATGAGATGTCATTATAAATTAAATATTATATATTATTGTAATTTTTGAGGATACCTATCTATTCTTTTCATAATGGTAATTTTGGCCAGAAATAGCTAGATAGGGTTCATAATTCTTTAATTTTTACAATACCATGATGTTATTATGAATAAAAAATTCAAATTCTTATTGCCATTCTTCTAAAAGAAGAAAAATAAGTCTTTAATTTGAATGTCAAGCGATACCTACGTCACAAAATCTGAAATTTTAGATTGATCCCTTTCCATTGTTGGCGCAAGTGCATATTTTTAAAAAGTGGATCAGCAATGTTTTTTTTTTTTTTTTTTTTTTTTTTTTTTTTTTTTTTTTTGGGGTTTTTGTTAGAAGTCACAAATCTCAGCCAAGGTCAAACTTAAATTCTACATAGAACCAGGTTTTTTTGACCAAATCAACTCTTTTATTTTGGTTGTTTTGATTTACATAAGAGTTTCAGCTTGTTAGAGTGGGTTTGCTTGGCTCACTTCCAATTTTTTAAATATTCAATTTCGAAATAATCAATGCCACCCACCTAAGATGACATTAGATTTGATTAGAACCTGAACAAAACAATCCTCTTGAAAAGGCTATTTTCCACGTAAAATTATCCAAGGAAAGTCTTGATAAAGACAATCCTCATTATAGGAAATGATTCAGTGAACTATGAACTGAGTAGCTTACCTTGTTTGTTGAGGTATAGTTTTCAAAATTTTAAAACGCTATCGCTCACATTTTGTCCAAAAGAAAATTGCGAGTACCAATGCATATTTTGTATAGTTATAGGTAGGAGTAAGGTAATTTTAGTAGATCCATAACTACGTCCGCACTTACTCGTAGGTATATTGCAATCGACAAGTGAGTATTATTAGGTTCCTCTCTACGTGAACAAAGATGACTCCAATAATATATGTAAGTAGGTAGGTAGCAACTTCCAAATAACCTAGAGTGTCTATCTCCTTAAGACAAAATGATTCGAACTTTTGGACTGTATAAATTACAAGGGTTTCTAAGTGGGATAATAAACCCGAACATTTTAGTCAGAAGTCGTTACTTACGTATCTATCTAGTAAGTAGTATAATAATTGATCAACCAGTTAGGTATTCATTTGTCTTCACGAGGCTGAGTAACTTTACGCAGGAATTTCAGTCATGTCACACATGAATCATAACAGCTCATTTTAGTAATTTCGCGTGCGATAGGTATGGAAATATGGCATACCATATAACTATAGGTCTAGGTTTCATAGGTAACATAATATTAGATATTATAGGAACCTATATCTGAGTATACTATGTATGTATTTTTGTGTCAATTTATGCTTTTTTTTTCGGACTTAGCACCGAATAAATTTGATCATTCATGGGCCTCTTGCTTACAGACGTCCATATTTCCCATTCTCCCAATCTTTTTTTTTATTTGTTTGTCATTGCACGCAGTTTGCCTGAAAATTTAAGAACCTAATAACTCTAGGTAAATAAAGTAGATTTTTTTTTACATAGTATATAAATAGATTTTTATTTATAGGTACTTCAATTACTAAATTGATATTATAAATAGAACTAAGGTACTAAAAGCTAAGGACTAAATATTTGGGTGAAATTTAGAAGCATTGTCTAGGACTTTATTGTTTACATCACTGCTTTTTCTTCTGTGGTAGAAAGTTCTTTTAAAACCAGGAATCTAATGAGTGAGACAATAACGGGTAGAGAAATTATAACATTCTATTTTAAAATCAAAAGGAAACCTTCATATGAAAAATTAATTTATTAAAAACAGAAGTTACACTCATTCGGAGCATTTAGTAGAAGTAGTTCATTTAAGGTTTCCAAATAAAGTAATCACAGAAGACAATGCTAAAATTGTTGAACCAAAGTAAAACGGGAGCATTTAGTAGAAGTAGTTCATTTAAGGTTTCCAAATAAAGTAATCACAGAAGACAATGCTAAAATTGTTGAACCAAAGTAAAACTATATTAAAACTAAATTAGGTTTACCTAAAACTAATGATTTTATGGGCTCTTGATGAATGGGTGATAATAATATGATTTTTTCTTACCAAATACAAGTCTTAACAATAAAAGGTAAATAAAAATGATATAAAATATTATTTTTAAAATCACCGAAGGTATAAAATAATGACTTCGTTAGGTCATGTCTTGGACAAAATATATCTATTTAGGGCAGCTCTATGATTGGTGTTATCCATTTATTTTGTTATCTATCTAGTTCTCAGTAGACCCTGAAAAAGGGCAATTTCAGCCAACTTTATATGATATGGTATGCTATCAATATTCCAGTTTTTTGCGATGACAAATTTTATCTTTATCTATTTGTCTTTATAATGAGATAACGACAAGAATGAGTTTACCTTATAATTTCAGCCAACTTTATATGATATGGTATGCCATCAATATTCCAGTTTTTTGCGATGACAAATTTTATCTTTATCTATTTGTCTTTATAATGAGATAACGACAAGAATGAGTTTACCTTATCATAGCATACCTGAGCTAGTAAAAAATACCAGTTCTTGCCTTTGATCTAAACGATTATATTCTAGTAAATCATAAGTGATTTTGATTGTAAATATAGATATAGGTACATTGAAGAAAGGAGAAAAGAATCTGCTGTGATAATTGTTTTGACCCACATAAAAACTAAACTAAGTCAATGTTGATTAACTTCCTTCTTACGTGTTGAGATTGTTTTGTATTTACGTATGAAAAAATGAATTACCTAGTTTTATACTTTTACATTCGACCAGTGTAGAAGCTTCTCAATGCAAGTATGTAGTTGGAATTGGTCTTCAAATTAATACAAATTTAAACTCGGAATTTTTTGTGCCTACGTGACCAATCTGGATTTGGTTGGTTCTTTCTCAAGCATTGTGACTCTAATACAAAACAAAATATCTCCGGAATCTCCGGTCGTTTCCCTGAAAGATCAGAATAACTACTTGAACTTGAACCCAAATTTTCAAGGTTAATTAAAATTGAACAAATCTACGAATATTTTTTGAGACATAATTTTACAGGATGACAATGAATTCTACTTTATAAACTTAATAGGAGTAATAGATACCATCTAAAGTACCATGCATCAATCCAGTAGAACTAACATCTAGCATCTACCTCTAAGTATCACTTGAAATAAATGCTACAGTAACACATTCTTATGTCAAGTTACCTACAGCATAACGGAAATCAAAAATGTGAAAGATTGAAATAAGATATGTATAATTTAAGTCACGAAAAAGACTCAAAGACTGGATAAACACCTCATATATTATCATGTATTAGAAAGGACTGAAAAGTCCTATTTCTCTAGAATTAGATATTGAATAGGTACTTGGGTTGTGCTTGGAGTGATGGTTAGATTTTTGTTTAATGCTAGTGTAAACAGTTCTTTACGATATCAACCGGGAAGAAATTTGAGGTTATTCAATACGAAATGTGGTGATTTGTGACTCAAGTTCATCCGATTTTGTGAGTTAGTATGTAAATAATTAGGTAATGTGATTAAAATGGGCTAGTAAAGGGTCCGCCCGTTTGTGTAACTAAAAAATAAATAAATAAATCAAGTTCTACCCTGTGCTGTCACAAATGGAAATTTTTCCTGAATCCTGGATAAATCTAAATCTCATACTACTTAATTTCACACAAAATGGTTTAAAAGAAGCACCTAAATCATGGCAAGCTCTATGTTCCATATTCGGTTCTCTCCCTTGGAGCCAAAAACAGATCAAAAATTCTGAAACCCAAAATGTTTTAATGTTGAATTTATTGTCTTGGTCATTAGGTAATATTTTACACCTGACTTGGCAAAAATTCCAACTTCACCTAGTTTTCACAGTTGGTCAGGTCAGGATGATGGTCTCATTTGGAATTATATTTTACACCTGACTTGGCAAAAATTCCAACTTCACCTAGTTTTCACAGTTGGTCAGGTCAGGATGATGGTCTCATTTGGAATTTTGTGCTTGCCTCCGAATCCTGTCTAGCCTAGAGCCTTATGATAATGACCACCTAACCAGTATAATTGTATGCAATGCCTAGCAGTCCGACAGACGTTGAGTGCATCATTCGTCTAGCTTTTACTTGATCAAATTTTTGCCTCCGAATCCTGTCTAGCCTAGAGCCTTATGATAATAACCACCTAACCAGTATAATTGTATGCAATGCCTAGCAGTCCGACAGACGTTGAGTGCATCATTCGTCTAGCTTTTACTTGATCAAATTATGTTAGATTTTCCAAACGTTTCTTGCTCTTTCTGGAGATTCCTGTAAATTTCTTTTGTTTTCGTTTGTTTGGGACCTGTGCATTCAACTTGTTAGATTTTCCAAACGTTTCTTGCTCTTTCTGGAGATTCCTGTAAATTTCTTTTGTTTTCGTTTGTTTGGGACCTGGTGCATTCAACGTGCTGTCGTCAAACTGGTTCTGTAAATTACTATATTTACCTTCCGAGATACTTACATGATTAATATGAATCCCCACTCTGATGTTATGGTCTTCTCCTATGGGTATTGACAATATACTTCTTAGCGCTGTTGAAAAGAATATTATTGCCAACCCAAGCCACAAATAGGGCTTAGACATATCTGTGGCCAGTCTGAAACAGAGTACAATAAGTGTTTTAGAAACAGGGAATGAATATTTTGTAAAAATTTGTCCGATTTTATTTGCGATTTTAAATATCACGCAAACTGTAAGAGACATCAAAAAATGTGTTGGGAATTGTTGCCCATATAAGTGGGGTAAATACAAATATTCAATATATCAAATTTCAAAAATCCATAAGAATAGCTACATACAGCAAAAAACAATACCAAAAGTAGGTTTCAAACTGTATAACAATTTAATCTTTTCATGACTAATGAGTAAATTTCTTCATGTTGGAATCGGATGGGTATTTTTATGTCTTTCCGTATTAACAAATTGATTTGAAATATACGAGTACGAATATTTTGTAACTTGCCAGGATTTACTGACACAACAATCAAAAAACAAGTTTCACAAAAACATTTCACGCATGACTTGGAAGATTTTGATCAAATTTTGTATTAGGCATGTACGATTCTCATGCAGTTAGATTAGACCATTGAAAGATAGATGCAATATAGGTAATACAAACAAGTTTCCATTATTTCTCAATGGAGATTTTTCTTTTTTTTTTTATTCCGAGATCACGTGCAGAAAGCACGTGATCTCGGAATATGATAATAGCATTATAAACATGATCGTGATAATAGCATTATAAACATGATCTATCTTTGTAAATTTAAACAGTGACAAGTATAACGGTAGAATAAGCATCAGCATACCTACATACCTAATCTTCTCGTGCTTATAGGTAATACAAACAAGTTTCCATTATTTCTCAATAGAGATTTTTCTTTTTTTTTATATTCCGAGATCACGTGCTTTCTTAATAGCATTATGAACATGATCTATCTTTGTAAATTTAAACAGTGACAAGTATAACGGTAGAATAAGCATCAGCATACCTACATACCTAATCTTCTCGTGCATATTTAGAGCCGCTTCTCAACAAGCTTCTGTTTGATTCTGCCTAGTTAAAAATGCTGCCAGAACACCTCTAAGCATCTATAATAAATGTCACTGAAGCTAGTTCCTAGGATTACATAAGCAGAAGACACTGTCAAAATTATCGTGATTCATTAGATAGATTGGGATGTAACATCGTGTGAGCGTGTAACCAAGGTGGGATGTAACAGTGGTTCACAGCGAGTGGTATCTGCTGTAACAATAACATTAGTCGTTTTTTTCCTTTTGGAAACTGAGAAGGTTTCCTCTGTTTTGGTGAAGTAGCGCCTGTACTTAACTACCTACCTCTAGGAAATCCGCCATCTTGAAGAGGGGAAATCATTTTTGTTTCCGGAAAATACACCAATTCAAGAGCATTACGTAATAGGATAGGACATTTTCGGGTGCTGGTGTTGGGTGGAAGAACTCCTTTTTAAGAATCCTAACACCCTAGACGAAGAAAAAGTATACCTGCCTGTACCATCATTAAGTGCCTATTTGTTTTTTTTGTTTTTTTTTGTTTTTTTTTTTTTTGAAATTTAGTAAGAATTTTTAAGAAGATAAAAAATGGTTGATGAGGAAGATTGGGAAGTGTTCTGCTGGAAATACCTAGAATACCTCGATGATAACATGTAACTACAGCCTAGGATATTTTCCTTGTTATCAGATTCTATCATAAATCGTTAGTGTGAACATGAAACTGTGTGACATTTCCGTACTATGTCTATCGGGGCAAAACTTTGCGATTTGTCGGTATATCTGAGAGTAAGAAAAATCGTGTGTACCCAGGCTTAACTCTGGGAGAATTGAACTGGTATGTAGGTAGTGTGCGATTATTTTGAACTTTCATGCCACCTCTACCTTCTCAGCGAATGTCTCCAAAGATTGAATAGTTTATGAATAGAAGCGAGTTTAAACAAATACAATTCCTGACCTCTGGGCCCTCTGAAATACCTAATCATAGATGAACGCATAACCCAGGTGAGTCGTAACATGTATCTACATATTTTTTTTTAACTACTATTTATTTAATAATTTCAATTTTATGTTTATGCACACATTGTATTTTTCAGTAGACTGTGTACCACATACCACCTAGGTTTCGGTTCATTTCATAAATCTAGAGCGAGGTACTTTTATATTTCATGACAAAGTAGTTTCGAAAATGACTTAATTGAACAAATGATGAAGATTGTTGTTGTTACTGGTTATCATAAATATGTCAAATGTGAATGATATATACGTAATGAGTATGAAATGAACCGTGGATTCAAGATTGAAGGCAAATATGGAATATCTTCTAAAAAGGAATACCCAGAAGATGATCAATATTTACAGTCTCGTTGATATTTTCAATGTTAAGTTGGATCTAGATGTGAATGATATATACGTAATGAGTATGAAATGAACCGTGGATTCAAGATTGAAGGACAAAATATGGAATATCTTCTAAAAAGGAATACCCAGAAGATGATCAATATTTACAGTCTCGTTGATATTTTCAATGTTAAGTTGGATCTAGGAGTCATTGTACAGTATCTGTGATATGATGGTGCCTACTTCGATAGCTGATAATATTAGGTTATCAGATCTAATGGAATTTTTCCATGTCATCGATTGGCTAAATGTCTAGTGCTTATTTTTCATCAGAATTATTACTTTCTTATCAAACGTTAACAAGTTATGTTGCACAATCGACTGTTTAATTCTTTCTAATGACACGTAGGTACTGTACAACAAAATTAGATCAAAGCGTTCATAATAACTAGTTTAAGATTAAAAATATGGTAATAACAAATATCTACATTTTTTGAAATATTTTACATTCCATTTACTTAAATAAATAAGGGTAATATAATTATGTTTATGTTGAAAATAGCTGCGTGTGGGATGTTGGTTTACTAAGCTAAGTGCATGTAGGATCCAGGATATCATGGACTATTCTACTGGACTTGGATTTATTTTTTCTTTTTTTGATAGCAAGTAGGAAATTTCTTTACCTACCACTACTTGTCTCAAAGAATATCATAACACAGTTAATTTTTCAGAGTTCATGAGCAAAAAGAAGTTTTCCTAATTGCCATACATATCGTCCCGTCCTTCGGTAAAAAGTTGGACCATAGAGATCATGCCAAAATTCCATCAAACTACCTATTTTAAGGTCCTCGGGACTTTATACCTTTTCTAATCCCCATAAAGTAGAATTGAAGGCAATAGAATTGTTGTGTCTACTCTTCATGGATACATGGGGTAGGTGCTCAGAAAGCTTTGAAGCTAGGATTTTCCAAATCCGGTAACAATAAAAAATATTCTTCCTAACATTTAGAAATACCACATAAATACTATTTTGACTAATTTTGATTTTCTTTTGAGATAAATCTGGTAGAGAGACGTATTTTACCTAGGATATACAATAAATTAAAACTAATTTTAATTTAAAAATTGAGCGATGTAATGGCATTATTTTTGCTGCGTTTTGCACATTTCAGTTCAATGGCAAACTTGTTGTAGATTTAGATGGAAAGCGTGACTACTTTTTATAAACTGGTACTGCAGCCACTGCAGCAACTGGTTGATGATGTCCTGATGAAGAGGAAAGACCACCAATCTTGTGAGATGAAGAGGAACCCAACAGTCCAGATGAGGATCCTAGTACTCCCGTTACTAGTGAAACGAGTCTTGAAAAGATTGCTACCTTGAGCTGGAAATAAAAGATTAAAACAATGAGTTAGGAAAATCTAAAACGAAGAAAGACAAAAACCTGAGGAACTTATCCAACGATATTCATATTAAAATTTACCCTTTTCTAAATGCTGTATTTTTTATACACCAAGCAAAAGCGCAAAGAAACAGGTTTCCAAGCTAATTCAGTTTTTCAAGCTAATTACATAGGCTTTGTTACCCCCTGGACGGAATTAATGTTTAGATTTCCTAGAGTCGTAGTTTCAAATAACAAACCTTACTCTAGACAGATTTTGAACTGAAAAGTAAAAAAAAGAGAAGGTTATAGAGAATTTGCAAATTCACGACTTTTGAAGAAATATTAAGTATACAAAAACAACTTTGATTTTTTTTTTTCCATTGAGAAAAACTAGAAGTTCTTCTTCATAATAAGTCGTAATTTTGCAAAATTTCTACAATAATTTACAAGATAAGGCTACTCAATTACTCATGTGGCAAGTCAATGGCTAAGACATTTCTTGCCTTCTAGTCTAGGTGATGTTTTTAGCCAGACTAAGCTAATCTACAAAAATACTAAAATTGATTCAAAGCTACGGACCTTGTTGCAAATCAGCTACACAAATTTTCTATTGTATAGTAATAATTTCATTTATCTACGATGATGTTTTTAGCCAGACTAAGCTAATCTACAAAGATACTAAAATTGATTCAAAGCTACGGACCTTGTTGCAAATCAGCTACACAAATTTTCTATTGTATAGTAATAATTTCATTTATCTACGTCTGTGTACATAAAATAAAAGAGATCCGTCAATGTACCGAGTTTTGAAGGATTTTTCTACACCTATTTTTTAGGTTGTGTCCTTTTGTTGTATTTACAGTTATGTACACAAATATCTCAAAATTCCACGTATGTAAAGGAAGTCTGTGATTAAAAACCAGATGGGAACATCTGTCAATTTGTCTTTTGAATTCAGCTTTATCTCCATTCTAAAAACAAACGAACAAAGAATTAGTTTCAAAATCTTTTGTACAAAGGCCACACTGAGCTAATCATATCATGGAATTATTAGTGTACTTCATGTACTCACAGATTCATGCCAAACCAGAGCTTTTTGGTAGATAAATTCATAAAACGAGAGAGATTCAATCAGCAAATCATGATCGTGTCAGTGGGTATAGACACTTTTGATAATAGATATTTCAGGCGATTAGTCAATTAGTGTAGTGTGACCTTTACAAATCAGTGAAGGGGTATTAGAAAAGGCGCTATAGCGATAGCTAGAGACACAAAAGGTTACTCACGGAGGATCCAGAGCTAGAGCTACTGCTTCCACTGTTGCTGCTGCTTCCAGAGAGCGGTCCAATCAGATTCAAGATCGATCCAGAGTCAGAACCTCCTGAAGATGAGCCTTCCTCTCCGTCACCACCACCCTAAGGAACGACAATACTAAAACTACTCAACTGGCTCAAAATAATACAAAGAAAAAATAACACTACAAACTCAAGGTATCTAAAAAATAAACAAAGGTATTGTATCTAAAACATAAAAGCTTCTCTTGACTGATTTACTAAATATAAAATAATGACTAATCTAATGTTACTCAAATACTACTTGAAGAACTAGTGCCTAATTGAAAAACATACATGCTGTGTAATTCCAGTACACAAAGAGACTACTCAACTGGCTCAAAATAATACAAAGAAAAAATAACACTACAAACTCAAGGTATCCAAAAAATAACCAAAGGTATTGTATCTAAAACATAAAAAGCTTCTCTTGACTGATTTACTAAATATAAAATAGTGACTAATCTAATGTTACTCAAATACTACTTGAAGAACTAGTGCCTAATTGAAAAACATACATGCTGTGTAATTCCAGTACACAAAGAAAACAAGCAAGGAACAAAACAAGTGAAACACAGAAAACACGTAAGAACGAACATTTAAGAGTGAATACTCTAGTATGAAAACATGCTTCTTAGTTTGGAATTTATATCTACTTTGACATACAAGACACACAACAAGAAAAATGAAACTGCATTTCAGCACAGGCTCATCTGCAAAAAAGTGCTGGAATCACCAAAAAAAAAGAAGACACCTGTAAGGGAATATCCTTTGGTAACTTGCGGGAACGATCAACAATCAGCGAGGAAGAATTGACGATACTGTGAGCTCGGGATTGAAAGTTCAGAATCCTTTGTGTAAAACACATAAAGCATGCAGTGCTCCATTTTCATCTCTCGTTCAAATGAGTTTGAAAATTTTCACTAAGGAAAAAAGAAGATCCCAAACAATGCTATAAATGCATAAAGAAAGAGTTGTATGAAGTAAATGCCCTGTGTCGAATTACTGGATCAGGAACACCGTCCTTTCTGGTGCACATAAAAAAGAAGTGAGTTAAACCAATTGCCAAAATGGGGGTGTGAGATATTTGAGACGAATCTTCCAAGTGATACCATCGCTGTCTAACTTACACCACTCAGACTTGCAGATACTGGTCCGATCAATCCAATAATTGAAGAAATGTCAGAACCACCGCCTCCATCTTCTCTGCTTGCGTCTTCATTACCTCCTCCACTCTATAGTTTCGAGTTCATGAGAGAAATGGGATAAGTACTCGTACAAAATTACATTTGGTTCAGTTATTGTAATTAATTATAAACAAAATGGTAACTAGAGTGTAGGGTATAGGTTATTTTATAAATTTGAACGCCCGTTTTTTTTACAATAAGCAAAAGTAAACAACATTCAATAAATTATGAGTTAGATAAACTGGACAATATTACTCATTTGTATAAACAAAATGACCACACATGGTACCTATACTGTCATACCAAAGATATTTGAATATTTTTGTATGAATTATCAACTATTGTGCTAACTCCTACAGGTCAACTTGCGTGGTTTAAAACTTGGTCTTTTTATCTCTATGGGTTGAGGTTACAGAATAATATACTCATAAATAATAATTCCCGCAGAAAATACTAATTAATATCAAAGTCAATCTAACGAAAACTAGCTGAAATTAAAACTTTTGATATTATACAAAGTTTTGACATTGCGAAGCTAGCTTATTTAACTATAAGAAACCTACACTTATAAGGGGTATTTAGCAAATAATTTTAGCTTCAGGTTAGGATTCAGCATATATCTAGCTGTATATATTAACACATAGGTCTACATGATTATTATCAAACATATTGGCCAAGGATTGAATACTTGATCAAACTTGTAACTAATAGGAACATTATCTATGATTACTTAGCTTTGGCCAGGGGATGTGCTCAGCAGAACTCATATATCGAATGTAGTTGCCTTCATACCCGATTTTGCACAAGCTATTAATCTAATAACAAATAGATAAAACCCCTCAGCTGTCAGACGTACTGTACAAACACCTGCATTAGGCATTAGATATACATTTCAGAACATAATTTATTTGCTTTACTGGACAGTTAACCCATACCTATTTGAGCCATTCTCCACCCAAGATGTGTAGACACGCTCATTTGAGGATAAAAAGACTGAAAATATTCTAAAAGCTATTGCTAAAAAACGTAGGAAAAACGATGTTGTTCTGAAAGAGAATAAGAAATTGTTTCGAAATAATAAGGATTACATTTTGCACAATGATTAAGTCAATGGCATGCATGTTAAAGGTCAATGAACCATCCACCAAGAAAATAGGTCTAAAGAAAGTGAAAAAAAAAACTTAAGAAGAAGTACTTATAGCTGAAATCTATCTCTTTCATAACAAGAGCAGAAATTTATATCAAAAGCAAATCTATGATTCTCATTTTATATACAGTTGCAATAGAAACACTAGTATTACGACGAACTTTGTAAACTAACAAAAACTGATATTTTCATGTATTTATACTAATTTCATCTACGCCTTCTCCCAAACAACACATGTTCAAAATAATTGTAAAGCTGTTACCTCTGTTTGAAGCTGTTGTAAAATTAGGAGCCGATAATCTTCATGTGGATGAAACATTTCATTTTCTTCTCCAGTATTGCAAGGGAATGCAATTATATCTTTTACGCACCCACTTAGCCTACGTACAAGTTTCTTAAAAGAACAATTGAAAAAGAAGATTACGACCACGGTGAATCCAATTTCTTGCGGTTAACACAAATTGGATTATGGTGAAATCAATGCTACAAATACTTTAACGCGATGATACAGATGAAAGATCATGTTGCGATGACCATTAAAATGTTTGTGGTAAACTCAAAGAGGCAAAGGATTTCTGACGAATTATCAACATCACAGGTTCACAAAAGTGTAAAACTAGGACGACTTAATGATATTAATGTAGGCATTTTCCAATCATGACCATACAGAGAAAACTGCCAAACTAGGTATCAAGAAAACTGCCACTTACTGTACTTGCAGACACTTTACCGCTTACTCCAAATGTCGAGCTCATGAGGTGATGACCAAATGCTTTGTGCATTGTCACATTTTGTTGTTACCTGGACTTTGGAATCTTTGGATCCTTTGAATTTACATAAGCTCCAACGCGCGACGTTGCTACAGTTGGAAAAATGGTGAATCCAATTTCTTGCGGTTAACACAAATTAGATTATGGTGAAATCAATGCTACAGATACTTTAACGCGATGATACGGATGAAAGATCATGTTGCGATGACCATTAAAATGTTTGTGGTAAACTCAAAGAGGCAAAGGATTCCTGACGAATTATCAACATCACAGGTTCACAAAAGTGTAAAACTAGGACGACTGGATGATATTAATGTAGGTATTTTCCAATCATGACCATACAGAGAAAACTGCCAAACTAGGTATCAAGAAAACTGCCAAACTATTCCTTACTCACTTACTGTAGTTGCAGACACTTTACCGCTTACTCCAAATGTCTAGCTCATGAGGTGATGACCAAATGCTTTGTGCATTGTGACATTTTGTTGTTACCTGGACTTTGGAATCTTTGGATCCTTTGAATTTACATAAGCTCCAACGCGCGACGTTGCTACAGTCGGAAAAAAGTGTAGGTTTCTTATAGTTAAATAAGTTAAATAAGCTAGCTTCTCAATGTCAAAACTTTGTATAATATCAAAAGTTTTAATTTCAGCTAGTTTTCGTTAGATTGACTTTGATATTAATTAGTATTTTCTGCGGGAATTATTATTTATGAGTATATTATTCTGTAACTTCAACCCATAGAGATAAAAAGACCAAGTTTTAAACCACGCAAGTTGACCTGTAGGAGTTAGCACAATAGTTGTTGATAATTCATACAAAAATATTCAAATATCTTTGGTATGACAGTATAGGTACCATGTGTGGTCATTTTGTTTATACAAATGAGTAACTCAACCCATAGAGATAAAAAGACCAAGTTTTAAACCACGCAAGTTGACCTGTAGGAGTTAGCACAATAGTTGATAATTCATACAAAAATATTCAAATATCTTTGGTATGACAGTATAGGTACCATGTGTGGTCATTTTGTTTATACAAATGAGTAATATTGTCCAGTTTATCTAACTCATAATTTATTGAATGTTGTTTACTTTTGCTTATTGTAAAAAAAACGGGCGTTCAAATTTATAAAATAACCTATACCCTACACTCTAGTTACCATTTTGTTTATAATTAATTACAATAACTGAACCAAATGTAATTTTGTACGAGTACTTATCCCATTTCTCTCATGAACTCGAAACTATAGAGTGGAGGAGGTAATGAAGACGCAAGCAGAGAAGATGGAGGCGGTGGTTCTGACATTTCTTCAATTATTGGATTGATCGGACCAGTATCTGCAAGTCTGAGTGGTGTAAGTTAGACAGCGATGGTATCACTTGGAAGATTCGTCTCAAATATCTCACACCCCCATTTTGGCAATTGGTTTAACTCACTTCTTTTTTATGTGCACCAGAAAGGACGGTGTTCCTGATCCAGTAATTCGACACAGGGCATTTACTTCATACAACTCTTTCTTTATGCATTTATAGCATTGTTTGGGATCTTCTTTTTTCCTTAGTGAAAATTTTCAAACTCATTTGAACGAGAGATGAAAATGGAGCACTGCATGCTTTATGTGTTTTACACAAAGGATTCTGAACTTTCAATCCCGAGCTCACAGTATCGTCAATTCTTCCTCGCTGATTGTTGATCGTTCCCGCAAGTTACCAAAGGATATTCCCTTACAGGTGTCTTCTTTTTGGTGATTCCAGCACTTTTTTGCAGATGAGCCTGTGCTGAAATGCAGTTTCATTTTTCTTGTTGTGTGTCTTGTGTGTCAAAGTAGATATAAATTTCAAACTAAGAAGCATGTTTTCATACTAGAGTATTCACTCTTAATGTTCGTTCTTACGTGTTTTCTGTGTTTCACTTGTTTTGTTCCTTGCTTGTTTTTTTATTTGTTTTTATATGTTTCTTTTGTCCAGCATGTTTTTACAAATTTGAGGTACAAAGAGACTTCTACTTCAAATTTGTGGATTGAGATTTTCATTATCATGTTCAATGTTTGCTTGCCTTGTCCTAAGCATGAAGATGAATGTATCACTCATTTTCAGTAAAATCAATTTTGAAAAGTTCAAGAAAACAATTGAATTTTCAAATTTGAATTACAAATTATGTATTTCGTTTTCATTGCCTTGTTTTGTATTATCTGTAATTTGTAAATATGTGCTCGTTGAAACCCCCATGCTTTTTCTTTCTAATTTAGGTCAACATTACTACATCCATTGTAAATTATTTCATTTCATGTGTCCCTAGTAAGAAAAAAAATCCAGAGCTTCATGAGACTAGTTCAGAAATTCCAGAGATTAACCCCCGTATGTATGAAAACTTAAGATAAACTTAAGTTTAACTTGAAATGAAAATCTTGCCAAATTTCATGAAATCTAGCCAGTTATCTCAAGAAATGACATGAAATTGGCAACATTGTTCGTCTTAAGTTAAACTTAAATTTATCTTTAGATTTCATACATACGACGGTAAATCTCCTTAAGACAAAATGATTCGAACTTTTGGACTGTATAAATTACAAGGGTTTCTAAGTGGGATAATAAACCCGAACATTTTAGGCTTTCATACATACGACGGTAAATCTTGTTCCTCTTCTTTTTCTCTTCCTCTTCACCCTCCTCCTACGAAATTACTTTTCCTTCTGTTTCCTCTTCTTCTCCTCTTTTCCTCTTCAAAAGCTCCTCCTCCTTTTCCTCCTTCTCTTATAAAATTTCTTTTCCTTCTTCCTCTTCCTCCTCTTGCTATGAAATTACTTCTACTTCTCCTCCCCCTCTCCCTCCTTCTCCTACAACTTCCACTATGAACATTTTACATTCTATTACTAAAGTAATGAGAAAGTATTGCAATCGGTCCAATTTTTTGATCAAAAGCATGGGGAACAAAGTAGAGTAGAATCACAATAAAGAGTTTGAGAATCGCTTGTGACAGGGTGCCAATGCTGAAGGAAGTGGTGATGAATCTGGCGAGAGCTCAGGAGGTTCTGGATCTGACTCTGGATCCATTCTAAACCTTATCGGACCGGTCCTTGGATCTAGCAGTAACAGTGGTTCCAAAGGTGTAAGTATGCCTTGCTTGTAGCTATTATGTATCATTAAAGCAACTTTAGCAACATCAGTGAAAAGTATACCAACAAGTTTCGTTTTACAAGCAAAGACCACCGTCTCAGGCGTTTGCATTTGCCCCTAATCTGAAACTTGAGGGTTTTTTCATGACTGGAGCCTTTGTATTATAGTAAGTGTAAATATTGTGTGTAAATTGAAATGTACTTATAATGTCTACGTGTTGTGAGCGTTTTTGTATCCCTGTAAATATGAAAACAAAACAATTAGGGTAGAAGTTATGTATTTAGAGTTATTTATCAAACATTTATTTGTTGAGATAATACCACGTATTTTGATTATGAACCTACAACAAATTTTACATTTGACGTTATTTTCTTCTCCATGTAAAGGGAGGAGAAGACTCAGAAGATGGAGGTGGTTCTGATATTGGCTCCCTATTGGGACTAATTGGCCCCGTTATTTCGAGCTTGAGTGTAAGTTGGCGAACATTTCGAGCACTGTTTTGACACGATTCGTTGCATTTTGACGAAAATTGCAGCACTGTTTTAAATTTATTCTTATTATGCATCCAAAGTGTTTTGTCACATTGTTATCATGGTCGACCATTGCTGAATGAAATGCATCCACCTCATTTTGTTACCCATTGCCGAATCAGCATTCCCTTTTTATCATGTCTCTTTTCCATCCTTTCATTTCAAGGCCTACGTATGTCTCCATTTTTCATCAACGCGTGATGCAAATAATGCATTTAAAGTTTCTTTTGCACATCTGACTTGTTTGAACAGGCTAAACTTGATATTTCTAAAATTGCATCTTTTCTATCAGGATCCTTTCTTGAAACCCTTGTATTCAAGTAGGATAGTTTCATTACATTCATTATTATTTGCACATCTGATTTTCACAATCCTTTCCTTTTTTTTTATATTTCTAGTATCTATTTTAGTTAACGGTTAAAAATGTAGTATCTAGGCATATTTCGTTCTAAATGACCCTCTGTTTCTAAATTCTTTCATCTGGCACACGTTTTTGAGTTATTTGCACTTGTTGTATAACCTCAATTCCTATAAGTAAACTAAATAAAGATAGAGTATATTTTGTTACCCATTGCCGAATCAGCATTCCCTTTTTATTATGTCTCTTTTCCATCCTTTCATTTCAAGGCCTACGTATGTCTCCATTTTTCATCAACGCGTGATGCAAATAATGCATTTAAAGTTTCTTTTGCACATCTGACTTGTTTGAACAGGCTAAACTTGATATTTCTAAAATTGCATCTTTTCTATCAGGATCCTTTCTTGAAACCCTTGTTTTCAAGTAGGATAGTTTCATTACTTTCATTATTATTTGCACATCTGATTTTCACAATCCTTTCCTTTTTTATATATTTCTAGTATCTATTTTAGTTAACGGTTAAAAATGTAGTATCTAGGCACATTTCGTTCTAAATGACCCTCTGTTTCTGAATTCTTTCATCTGGCACACGTTTTTGAGTTATTTGCACTTGTTGTATAACCTCAATTCCTATAAGTAAACTAAATAAAGATAGAGTACCTCTACGTTCTCGTAAATTCCAACTGCAAGAGTCACAATCACAACAAAGTTCACAGGTTTGATGAGTTTACATAATGATTATGCTGTCGTAGGTACGTGTTCAAGTTTTACGCATCGCACATCAGAGGAAATAGGTAAATAATTAGCTCTTTGCCTCGTGCTCTTTGCGCTAAACGTGTTATTCAATGCAAACTTCAAAGATTAGTTCAGTGACACATTCTTTTCAGTCCTATCTCAGTTAATTTCTTTACTACATATCTGGCTAGAATTTCATGAAATAAATGGGTAAAACTAGAGATATGTGGTTGTAAAGTCACCATTAGTAAATTACAACTGCAAGGGTCACAATCGGAACAAAGTTCACAGTTTTGATGAGTTTACATAATGATTATGCTGTCGTACGTGTTCAAGTTTTACGCATCGCACATCAGAGGAAATAGGTAAATAATTAGCTCTTTGCCTCGTGCTCTTTGCGCTAAACGTGTTATTCAATGCAAACTTCAAAGATTAGTTAAGTGACACATTCTTTTCAGTCCTAGCTCAGTTAATTTCTTTACTACATATCTGGCTAGAATTTCATGAAATAAATGGGTAAAACTAGAGATATGTGGTTGTAAAGTCACCATTTGTACAAGTATCTTGATCTTGTTAAAACACTAGCGTTTATACACAAATATGGAAATTGTAATTTAATGTGACACTTTTATCAAAGCACTAATATAAATTTGATAGGTACCTTTGCATGAGTAAAAAAAATAGGTACCCACACCAACAGTTTTCAAATAGTATTGCACGAATACCTATAGAAAATTGTGTAGCATCAATATAACTAATGTCATCACTACCTGGGGCCTATTACATCAGTATAACTATTAGAAACTGGTTTATAATTATAATAATGGTCAGAAATTAGTCACCATTTGTACAAGTATCTTGATCTTGTTAAAACACTAGCGTTTATACACAAATATGGAAATTGTAATTTAATGTGACACTTTTATCAAAGCACTAATATAAATTTGATAGGTACCTTTGCATGAGTAAAAAAAAATAGGTACCCACACCAACAGTTTTCAAATAGTATTGCACGAATACCTATAGAAAATTGTGTAGCATCCATATAACTAATGTCATCACTACCTGGGGCCTATTACATCAGTATAACTATTAGAAACTGGTTTATAATTATAATAATGGTCAGAAATTTTGTAAATATAAAAACTCGATTCAAGCGTCGCGTCGACATTATGATCAAGAAAAATAATCAGAGAAGTAGGTAGTATTAATTTTAATAAAAGCAAAATAATACAGTCTTGATTTCCAATATTGTTTTACTTTTCAGTCAAGTCAGCAATCTTTTTTTAGACCATTCTTGAATAAAACCTTCCAATCAGGTATTATAAACTTTCAAGTAAAGACAAATTGCCTGAAATACTAATTATTCTATGAGAGTTCATGAGGCCATGTACTTACCATAGAAAAGTCTCTAAGCTTTACTATATGATCAAGAAAACTAATCAGAGAAGTAGTATTAATTTTAATAAAAGCAAAATAATACAGTCTTGATTTCCAATATTGTTTTACTTTTTAGTCAAGTCAGCAATCTTTTTTAAACCATTCTTGATAAAACCTTCCAATCCGGTATTATAAACTTTCAAATAAAGACAAATTGCCTGAAATACTAATTATTCTATGAGAGTTCATGAGGCCATGTACTTACCATAGAAAAGTCTCTAAGCTTTACTATCCTTGAAAGCTCTAAAGAAGGTTCAAGTGGTTTAAAACGATGACTCTGCACTCTACACAGTTGAACTTTCGATTTGTGCATCCCACTTGTCAAAAATGCATTCTAGTAGCATTATAAAAGTACTTTATCTTTGTGTACTGGAATTACACAGCATGTATGTTTTTCAATTAGGCACTAGTTCTTCAAGTAGTATTTGAGTAACATTAGATTAGTCACTATTTTATATTTAGTAAATCAGTCAAGAGAAGCTTTTTATGTTTTAGATACAATACCTTTGGTTATTTTTTGGATACCTTGAGTTTGTAGTGTTATTTTTTCTTTGTATTATTTTGAGCCAGTTGAGTAGTCTTAGTATTGTCGTTCCTTAGGGTGGTGGTGACGGAGAGGAAGGCTCATCTTCAGGAGGTTCTGACTCTGGATCGATCTTGAATCTGATTGGACCGCTCTCTGGAAGCAGCAGCAACAGTGGAAGCAGTAGCTCTAGCTCTGGATCCTCCGTGAGTAACCTTCTAGCGCCTTTTCTAATACCCCTTCACTGATTTGTAAAGGTCACACTACACTAATTGACTAATCGCCTGAAATATCTATTATCAAAAGTGTCTATACCCACTGACACGATCATGATTTGCTGATTGAATCTCTCTCGTTTTATGAATTTATCTACCAAAAAGCTCTGGTTTGGCATGAATCTGTGAGTACATGAAGTACACTAATAATTCCATGATATGATTAGCTCAGTGTGGCCTTTGTACAAAAGATTTTGAAACTAATTCTTTGTTCGTTTGTTTTTAGAATGGAGATAAAGCTGAATTCAAAAGACAAATTGACAGATGTTCCCATCTGGTTTTTAATCACAGACTTCCTTTACATACGTGGAATTTTGAGATATTTGTGTACATAACTGTAAATACAACAAAAGGACACAACCTAAAAAATAGGTGTAGAAAAATCCTTCAAAACTCGGTACATTGACGGATCTCTTTTATTTTATGTACACAGACGTAGATAAATGAAATTATTACTATACAATAGAAAATTTGTGTAGCTGATTTGCAACAAGGTCCGTAGCTTTGAATCAATTTTAGTATCTTTGTAGATTAGCTTAGTCTGGCTAAAAACATCATCTAGACTAGAAGGCAAGAAATGTCTTAGCCATTGACTTGCCACATGAGTAATTGAGTAGCCTTATCTTGTAAATTATTGTAGAAATTTTGCAAAATTACGACTTATTATGAAGAAGAACTTCTAGTTTTTCTCAATGGAAAAAAAAAAATCAAAGTTGTTTTTGTATACTTAATATTTCTTCAAAAGTCGTGAATTTGCAAATTCTCTAGAAGAGATGTGGTGTAAATTTAACGATCATGATGAAAGTTTCCAATCAACTAACGCGGATCGCGAATTACAGAATGTGTATCATATTCATAATACTCATGAATCTCATGATCTTTGAATTTATTCACCTACAAAATCCCTTGCACTGTATTACTCCGAGCCTGTTGGAGCCCCCCCTGTAGTTCTGTACATAATAGCCGTAGCTTTTCACACACTAGGGTGGCGGCGAAGGCAGTGGGGATGGAGAACCAAGTGAAGGTGGCAGCTCAGGCTCTGATTCTGGGTCCATTTTGAATCTGGTCGGACCAATCCTTGGCAGCAGTAGTAACTCGGGTAGCAGCGGCGTAAGTACCATTCAGTTCAGTTCAGTCAAGAAACTAGAAACTCTATGGATTCCAAATCCAAGAAATTGGTTTTGCCAAAGTCTAAACAAACTAGTTCGGTCATTGGTAAATGTATGGCCGTCGGCTATAGCCCTTGGCTCTGTAACCTAATTAGATCTTTTGTGACTGCGCGTTCAGTCCACTCACTGTGGGCCATTTTCCTTCAATTTTCCAAGATACTGGTATACCGTTTTCCAAGATACTGGTATGTTAGTCAAGTGGTATGTTTAGTACTTTCATCTATTCTTTTATTCAATTTGACGAAAGGGTTTCTGTGGATTAGTTTGAACAAATCTTCGGTCTGTTAGGATATTTTGTTATACATACAGGATAAACACGAGCCACATGATACAACGGTAAAGCAGGTAAGGCCAAATTGTGCCTCTCATCTGATTGAGAGATTAATGCATATCTTTTGTGTTATTAAACTTGATTAGAAAGGATTCTTATACCTAAAGATAAGCCCTTCAGAAGGTAAGTAAAATTTCTTTTTTTTTTCAAATATTTTCATTTGAAGTTTTTATTACATTTCCAAGAGGAAAGCAAAGTCTCATTTCTATTTTCTATTAATGATATGAATCTGTTTTGTTTAATTAACAGCGATGAATAATTTTATTAAGAGGTCTGACAGAAAAATGACTTAAAGCCTATATAAATCTTACGGCCTATTGGTCGTTTTTGCGTCAAACCCCTCAATTATTTACTTTTGAGATACGTCCTTGGGCTTCAAACTTTGTGACAAACTACAAAACCTAATCGCCCCGTTCTTTCTTCTCTTCCAGGGCGATGGAGAAGAAGGACAGAAGAGTGGTGGAAACGCTCTCTTCAGTTTGCTCGCACCTCTCTTGGGAAGTAGCAGTGGTAGTAGTGCTGCTGTAAGTACATTTGATTTGTTGAAAATTCTTAATAGGTTAGGTAAAGTTGACCTAAACTGGAAGATATACCTAGTAGGTACCTTTTTATGAAACACCATATAAAAATGGTGTGCCTATGAGTAAACCTCAACTTGGCTCTTGTATCTTGTAGATAATTAGGTGGGTAGGATTTTTTATTTTATTCTCCAGGACAATTCAATCTCGAGCTCAATAAACTTTGAGCTGAACCCTCCTCGTCTAAAACTTTAGCAGAATAGCTCAAGTTTGTGTCGACTGAGCAGGGAACAGCTCAGGTCTATGGCAATTAATTCTTTCATAGATCTACAAGATGAACATATTTACAAGAAATATAGGGATCCTTATTGCTACTGCATACTTATGTTGATCCTTCTTAACAGAAGTGACATGAATAACAAGAAAGTATGCAATAATGTTGGAAAATATTCAACAGAGCTCAGGTCTATGGCAATTAATTCTTTCATAGATCTACAAGATGAACATATTTACAAGAAATATAGGAATCCTTCTTGCTACTGCATACTTATGTTGATCCTTCTTAACAGAAGTGACATGAATAACAAGAAAGTATGCAATAATGTTGGAAAATATTCAACATTTTAATGTATTTCTAACACGTTCTCCTTTAACTCATAAGAATGTGTTACTGTAGCATTTATTTCAAGTGATACTTAGAGGTAGATGCTAGATGTTAGTTCTACTGGATTGATGCATGGTACATTGGATGGTATCTATTACTCCTATTACATTTATAAAGTAGAATTCATAGTTATCCTGTAAAATTATGTATCAAAAAATATTTGTAGATTTGTTCCTCAATTTTAATTAACCTTGAAAATTTGGGTTCAAGTTCAAGTAGTTATTCTGATCTTTGAGGGAAACGACCGGAGATTCCGGAGATTTTTTGTTTTGTATTAGAGTCACAATGCTTGAGAAAGAACCAAATCCAGATTGGTCACGTAGGCACAAAAAATTCCGAGTTTAAATTTATATTAATTTGAAGACCAATCCCAACTACATACTTGTATTGAGTAGCTTCTACACTATGGTCGATCGATCCATTTTAATCACATTACCTAATTATTTACATACTAACTCACAAAATCGGATGAACTTGAGTCACAAATCACCACATTTCGTATTGAATGACCTCAAATTTCTTCTCATTTGATATCATAAAGAACTGTTTACACTAGCATTAAACAAAAATCTAACCATCACTCCAAGCACTATCCAAGTACCTATTCAATATCTAATTCTAGAGAAATAGGACTTTTCAGTCCTTTCTAATACATAATATGAGGTGTTTATCCAGTCTTTGTGTCTTTTTCGTGACTTAAATTATACATATCTTATTTCAATCTTTCACATTTTTCATTTCCGTTATGCTGTAGGTAACTTGTTAACTTTTAGGTGTATTGTAAACTTGCCTCTATTTTCCTTCAAAAGTTATTGAACCGCATGTTATCCCTATTGGTGTCTTTTAGAGCGTTGTTAGTAGTTCATCCGCTGCACATGGATTTGGGGCACCCAGTGTTTTAGGCCTGAGTAGCAGTAGTTCAAAGAGTGGTGCACCAGCTGCTGTGGTCCCGGTGGCAACTGCCACTGGCTCGGTAAGAAATTCCCAATCATTATAATATGCAACTCATATAAATTCTTCTTTCGCATGACTTGTTTGGCGATGGGTTTCCTTTTCGAGTACTAATATGTCTTTGGAAATGTCTATTTCAGTGGCATGGCGTAGTCATACTGTCTGATCGTCATTTGATAAATCGCACCTGAGCTTTTCCACACTTCCTATTGATTCCTAATCATTATAATATCCAACTCATATAAATTCTTCTTTCGCATGACTTGTTTGGCGATGGGTTTCCTTTTCGAGTACTAATATGTCTTTGAAAATGTCTATTTCAGTGGCATGGCGTAGTCATACTGTCTGATCGTCATTTGATAAATCGCACCTGAGCTTTTCAACACTTCCTATTGATGAACCGGACTCTCTTGCTCACGCTACGTTTCCTTGAATGTTTTTTGGAATGTCAGAATTTAACAACATTTTTTCTCACTTTCTTTTGGTACTGCGTTCTGCTCTCTGTTTTAATAATCTTACTAACATTTTCATGCTCTATTTTATGCTTATTCATACCTTTTCAGATGAAAATCTGGCGAAACAGAAGATTAATTTTACATTAATTTTAAGCTTAACAAACAGAGGTAAGTTCATGATTAACTGCTTTGCTTCTTCCTGTTTCTAATTTCTAACTTATCTTTCTATGTAATATTTTAAGCTCCTTCCCCTTAATAAAGAATCGGTATATTACAGAAAAATTAAGCTTTTTTTGGGTTCTATTTTTCAATATGCATATACTTTATTTATCTATAGGTACTTTAATGCATATTCAAATTCAACTTAGTATTTTATAATCTATCTGCTGCATCAATTATCTGATTATCTCCCTTTTTTGTTTTATGTAACATGCCTGACACATATTATCACTGCTTGATAATTTTCTTGAACCAAGATTCTTTTTTCAAGAGCTTGAAAAAAAAAAAAAAAAAAAAAAAAAAAAAAAAAACATAACTACCTACATAATCATTATTAGGTACCTAACCATTTTCGAATTTGCTGAATAACAAAAAATATAACTTTTTTGTGTGCATCCAATGTTAAGGGACACATAATCATTATTAGGTACCTAACCATTTTCGAATTTGCTGAATAACAAAAAATATAACTTTTTTGTGTGCATCCAATGTTAAGGGATAATGTATATTCCAAAGAGATTTTTTTTACCTCTCATTCGTCAAAAGGGGCGTAAAATTCGACATGATAGGTGATGGATATTTGCAAGACAAGGGATAACCCAACAAAGGTCGAGTAAAAGAAGAGTATATTGCAGAGTGTATAGAGGAATAGGACTCAGGAGAGTCTGGAGCCTATAATAATTATGATCTTCACATTTCGCAAATATGTTGACGTCAGAATAATGACGTCATCCCTCGAGTTGGATTACCAATACCAAACGATGGAATGTTTTCTTCTTTAACACATAAATATTACGAAATGTAGAGTGGGAAATTCTTTATGAAATAGTTCTCTAGTTCCTTTTACTTAGCGATTCACTTTTCCAGATACCTACATGCC
Source organism: Diaphorina citri (assembly GCF_000475195.1). Classification (NCBI taxonomy): domain Eukaryota; kingdom Metazoa; phylum Arthropoda; class Insecta; order Hemiptera; family Psyllidae; genus Diaphorina; species Diaphorina citri. The sequence goes on from NW_007377467.1 coordinate 255,969, forward strand.
AATATTGACATTGACACAATCTTCAATCCGGGAACTAGTGTTTCTACAAGCTCTGTTTGAACCTATGTTTACTATCCAGGTAATTAAGATACGTAGAATCTCATTTATTACAACTATTTATTAATAGTTGCGGTCATTATGGTTTGAGCAAGCCACTGAGCCACAAGACCACAGATTTTATTCAGCACTCACATTATAAGACGAGAAGAGTAAATATTTGAAGTTCTGTGAGTTCCCAGGCGTAGGTACCTACCTACTTTGTGATAATTAGTAGGTATATTTTGCAATGTCGGTTTGTTGATTGAATCATGTAATTAAATTATGTGACGTATGGTTGGAGACATTGAGAAATTCTAAAAAAACTATCTACTTTATTTACCTAGAGTTATTAGGTTCTTAAATTTTCAGGAAAACTGCGTGCAATGACAAACAAATAAAAAAAAAAGGATTGGGAGAATGGGAAATATGGACGTCTGTAAGCAAGAGGGCCATGAATGATCAAATTTATTCGGTGCTAAGTCCGAAAAAAAGCATAAATTGACACAAAAATACATACATAGTATACTCAGACATAGGTTCCTATAATATCTAATATTATGTTACCTATGAAACCTAGACCTATAGTTATATGGTATGCCATATTTCCATACCTATCGCACGCGAAATTACTAAAATGAGCTGGTTTGATTCATGTGTGACATGACTGAAATTCCTGCGTAAAGTTACTCAGCCTCGTGAAGACAAATGAATACCTACCTGGTTGATCAATTATTATACTACTTACTAGATACTAGGTAGATACGTAAGTAACGACTTCTGATAATAAAGTAATTACAGTACATCCACCAAAACTGAATATGCAAACGTAGATAAACCTTTACCTAGTCTAGCAATTTCCGTGGATGAATAAGTGTCAGATTAGGCTTACAGACCGGAGGTCCTGGGTTCGATTCCCGGTCAGGGTCATATATTTTTGAATTTCGAGGTGCACTCTGCCTCGTGAGCTCGTGAGGACAATTAAGTAGCTACCTACTTGTATGAGTTAAGGTAGGTAATTGGCCACATTACTAGTAACAAGAAGTTATTTGTATAGGTAGCAATGCCCTCTAAATTTGCGATATGCCTTTGGCGTAGTATAATTATTATTCACCTAAGTTTTTTACCTTTTCGCCAAGAAAAGAAGGACTGTTCTGATTGTAAGGGCACTACAGCATGGATTAAGCCAAGTTCACATAACTACCTACATAATCATTATTAGGTACCTAACCATTTTCGAATTTGCTGAATAACAAAAAATATAACTTTTTTGTGTGCATCCAATGTTAAGGGATAATGTATATTCCAAAGAGATTTTTTTTACCTCTCATTCGTCAAAAGGGGCGTAAAATTCGACATGATAGGTGATGGATATTTGCAAGACAAGGGATAACCCAATAAAGGTCGAGTAAAAGAAGAGTATATTGCAGAGTGTATAGAGGAATAGGACTCAGGAGAGTCTGGAGCCTATAATAATTATGATCTTCACATTTCGCAAATATGTTGACGTCAGAATAATGACGTCATCCCTCGAGTTGGATTACCAATACCAAACGATGGAATGTTTTCTTCTTTAACACATAAATATTACGAAATGTAGAGTGGGAAATTCTTTATGAAATAGTTCTCTAGTTCCTTTTACTTAGCGATTCACTTTTCCAGATACCTACATGCCAATATTGACATTGACACAATCTTCAATCCGGGAACTAGTGTTTCTACAAGCTCTGTTTGAACCTATGTTTACTATCCAGGTAATTAAGATACGTAGAATCTCATTTATTACAACTATTTATTAATAGTTGCGGTCATTATGGTTTGAGCAAGCCACTGAGCCACAAGACCACAGATTTTATTCAGCACTCACATTATAAGACGAGAAGAGTAAATATTTGAAGTTCTGTGAGTTCCCAGGCGTAGGTACCTACCTACTTTGTGATAATTAGTAGGTATATTTTGCAATGTCGGTTTGTTGATTGAATCATGTAATTAAATTATGTGACGTATGGTTGGAGACATTGAGAAATTCTAAAAAAACTATTAACAAAATGGGAGATGTTTTTCCCTCATTTTAATTCCTGGATTCATTAGAGAGTTTTTAAATTATTGTGATAATGCATTTTGTTCAAGGTGAACGAAAACTTTATTGGAATTCCCAGGAGTAAAGGAGATCATCAATATGGATGTATGTACCAGCAAGGCGATGTACTAGCAGTTCCTTAGCGGAATTTTCTATAATATTTATGATAGAAGGATTGACGCTTGTTTGTAATGGACACCACGAGTTTTTTCTTCATCGTCTTGTCTTACTTCTTCTTTATTTCCTTCTTCTTCTTCTTCTTCTTCTTCTTCTTCTTCTTCTTCTTCTTCTTCTTCTTCTTCTTCTTCTTCTTCTTCTAATAATCGAATGGTTCCTTAGCGGAATTTTCTATAATATTTATGATAGAAGGATTGACGCTTGTTTGTAATGGACAACACGTGTTTTTTCTTCATCGTCTTGTCTTACTTCTTCTTTATTTTCTTCTTCTTCTTCTTCTTCTCCCCCTCCTCTTCCTTCTTTTCTTCCGAGTTATTTATTAAGAGCCTAAAGTCAAAAGAACCCGAAACGGTGTCAATCTAATAAAATGGGTAACAACATTGACTGTTTGACCTTTTTCACCAGTCGGTAGCTCTTAAACTGGTGATCAATAAGTATCGCCAATTATCTAGACTAGGTTAGATCAAAGCTATGCCTACTCTTCACCTCATATTATTGATTATTTTTTCATTCCAGATAAACCAATCGTCAACGCAAATTTATTATCAGATGGCTCAGATATATTTGACTTGACTGAGCTGATCACACAGGTTCCTCATATGAAAAAAAAGTGAGAGTAAGAGACATATTATAAATATAAGTAAATAAAGCATTAGTTCAGGTAGGTATAGGTATAATGTTCCTTCTGTATCAAGCCGCTTGCACACGTTGCGTTGCGAGACTTGGGTGAAAAATAAAGAATCAAGAGCTAATGAGTTCAATTGGAGAATGGTAAAATTGGCACATCCACTAATTTCAATTTCACGAGAATTGGCATTTCCATGGAGAGTATTCTGGATCTCTTATATTTCATTGGTAACTCGGAGAATGTACAGTTGAAATAAAGGTCTTGTAAAATTAAATTAAATAAAATGTGAAATACCTACCTAGCCATTGCATTGGAGCTATTGATTAATCTCCCCATCCACAGTGCCTCGTGTGAAAGTGTCTTGAGATTGAAGAAAGTGGGGATCTTGAGTTGAAATAAAAATAAACAATAAAAATACAGTTGAAATAAAGGTCTTGTAAAATGAAATTAAATAAAATGTGAAATACCTACTTAGCCATTGCATTGGAGCTATTGATTAATCTCCCCATCCACAGTGCCTCGTGTGAAAGTGTCTTGAGATTGAAGAAAGTGGGGATCTTCAGTTATGGTCTCTACGCGTATTATTCGCGGGGCATTCTCGCAAGTACAAGAACTCGATTTCCTTCCCAACATAATATTAGTCGAGCTTAGAAAGCTATACCCTTTGAAAACACAGATGTGAAAATAAGGCCAAGTTCTTATTCGAAATGTCGACCTGTTTTCGAAAGTTCTTTTACCATTTTTCGGTAGAAATTTCGAAGGCCGATGATTTTCCCACCAGATTTTTGAGTAGGAATTTGTCTTTATTTTCACTTTTGTGTTTTGAGGGTGTTTATTTTGTTTAATTCGATGCCTTCTAGCTTTCATCTCGAAGTTCTCAAATCCAACTAGAATTGAAAGTTTAGGTCTTAAATCAAACGATTTAGGAAACGATTTTCTAGCCCTTTTGACTTCAGTCAAAACGGTGTGTTGAATTCCTAGAACATTTCCAACGTGGCACTCACCCCACTGCTGCTGGCAAGAAGGCGACCAATCAAAGGTAAAATATGATGTCCCTGATGATCTGAAGCATGTTGCTAAAAAATTCAATGAGAAGAATGAATAATTTGCCAAAATCAACAAAAAAGATATAATCCAAGGAACGATCAAAACGTCAAACCAAATAAAACTACTGTACTAGACATTCCTCGAACAAAATTACCAAATAATGACCTTCAATGAAATGCAATTACTCTATTGGATATTACTACTGAATTCAGTCAGTCCATGGGATCTCATCTGTTTACTTAGAAACACATGCAACATCAAAACACAATAAACATCTGCATTAGGCATTAGATATACATTTCAGAACATAATTTATTTGCTTTACTAGACAGTTAACCCATACCTATTTGAGGCATTCTCCACCCAAGATGTGTAGACACGCTCATTTGAGGATAAAAAGACTGAAAATATTCTAAAAGCTAAAAAACGTAGGAAAAAACGATGTTGTTGTGAAAGAGAATAAGAAATTGTTTCGAAATAATAAGGATTACATTTTGCACAATGATTAAGTCAATGGCATGCATGTTAAAGGTCAATGGTAAAGACTCTTACATCAAAGGTCAACAGTATTTCTGATGTTGTTTCACCTGTGATGTTCCTTTCTTTTCTTCCTGGATAAGTAGGTAGCTAAGGTATAGTTTTGAAAATTTTAAAACGCTATCGCTCACATTTTGTCCAAAAGAAAATTACGAGTACCAATGCATATTTCGTATAGTTATAGGTAGGAGTAAGGTAATTTTAGTAGATCCATAACTACGTCCGCACTTACTCGTAGGTATATTGCAATCGACAAGTGAGTATTAGGTTCCTCTCTACGTGAACAAAGATGACTCCAATAATATATGTAAGTAGGTAGGTAGCAACTTCCAAATAACCTAGAGTGTCTTCACTAATACCTACTGAATTTGTCAAGGTCATGTTATATGTCAGCCGAATAATATATACTTCATGCTTTCACAATGCTAGATGTCATTCAGAAACTTGTGAGGTTTACAATGGATATATCTAATTTGCCAGTAGGGCATTTTAAAATTTGATTCAGGCCACGGAATTATGTACATACGTAGCTCAGGTATCAGTTCATCTGAATTCAAGGAATTCATGCTCTTGTAGGTAATAATTATGGCACGACTAATTAAAATGAAATATCTGTGGTTATTGTGTTTACAAAATACAGGATCCGTAGGGTTTCTGTAAGAATTTACTGCACTGGGACGGTAGTTGTATTTGTAGTTATAAAACATTTTAATATTTATATTAGGTATATTTCTATATTTCTCTTCCAGAGGCTTTTCATGAGTCAATATTGATACATAACAGTATAATTTTGGAAAGCATAAAACATTCTGAAATTCTACAAGAAGTCCTTATCTATAATTTCATGCTCTGTTACTTGCCATTTCAAGTTCACCATTGAATCAGATACAGGTATTTTAATTGCTCTAGGTTCGCAATCAGATAAGGTGAATCCATTCAATCCTCAGATGCACTCACATGTGCATTATTCGATGCAAAACCACCAACATAAAAACCAGGTCACATTATTTGTTATAAATCTGCGTTGCATAAATAAATCATAATAAATCAACAAACGTAAAATCGTCATCTTCTTAGCTTTATAGGTAATAATTATGGCACGACTAATTAAAATGAAATATCTGTGGTTATTGGGTTTACAAAATACAGGATCCGTAGGGTTTCTGTAAGAATTTACTGCACTGGGACGGTAGTTGTATTTGTAGTTATAAAACATTTCAATATTTATATTATATTTCTTTTCCAGAGGCTTTTCATGAGTCAATATTGATACATAACAGTATAATTTTGGAGAGCATAAAACATTCTGAAATTCTACAAAAAGTCCTTATCTATAATTTCATGCTCTGTTTGTTACTTGCCATTTCAAGTTCACCATTGAATCAGATACAGGTATTTTAATTGCTCTAGGTTCGCAATCAGATAAGGTGAACCCATTCAATCCTCAGATGCACTCACATGTGCATTATTCGATGCAAAACCACCAACATGAAAACCAGGTCACATTATTTGTTATAAATCTGCGTTGCATAAATAAATCATAATAAATCAACAAACGTAAAATCGTCATCTTCTTAGCGAACTTATTGCATAATTTTTTCTTACTACTTTTTTCAACTCGTAGGATAGAGTTTAGCGTTGACTATGGGGATAACTTTCACATTGATAATGTAAGATCACAATTACTACCATCATAGTTGATCATACCAACACAAGTTAAAAGGGGGATATAGCGTGCGTACACGTTTTGAGATGAACGAGTAAATGATTCATAAGGTTCTGAATGAAATAAAGACATCAAAGGTGTTGGAAAAAATAATCTGGAACGTTCTTTTATCCTGGAAGGACTCACTTGGGCTACCTGGACTGGGCTTGGGCTATATCGTCTATTGGACACCTTGAACTTCCTCTCAGTGAGACCCTCTTGTAATCTCAAACTTACATGATGACCGTGATGTCCCTCATAATGTTCATCGCCATGATGTTCCCCCTCCTCTCCATCATAATGGTCCTGTCTGTCATGATGATCCCCATGATGGTCGTGATCATGGTGTCCTGCATGACTACTAGCTCCCAGGACACCATTCAGAATAGTCAACAAGTTGGAGCCGTGGTGATCTGGGTCATGATGACCGTGGTGATCCTAGAAATAACTCGATCGTGATTCTCTGGATTTTTAAAGGTATCAGTTATGGTCTCTACGCGTATTATTCGCGGGGCATTCTCGCAAGTACAAGAACTCGATTTCCTTCCCAACATAATATTAGTTAAATGCAGTTTCTTTGTGTTATTATGTCACAACTTTGGTGCTCACTGCAGCATTGTAGGATTTTCCCAATATCTCAATAATCCTAAAATCCAATGTTTACCTACCATGCTGGCACCGGTCGCTATGCGCATTTATATGTCATAGCTACTCATTTTCCTCACGAGGCTGAGTGGGCCCCGCAACAGCCAGTCACGGAATCAATCATTTGCATGATACAAATTTCTTGACCCCGCCGGGAATCGAACCCGGGTCTCCCGCGTGCAAGGCGAGCGCAGTGACCACTACGCCATGGGAGCTGACTAGGTATCAGTTATGGTCTCTACGCGTATTATTCGCGGGGCATTCTCGCAAGTACAAGAACTCGATTTCCTTCCCAACATAATATTAGTCGAGCTTAGAAAGCTATACCCCTTGAAAACACAGATGTGAAAATAAGGCCAAGTTCTTATCTGAAATGTCGACCTGTTTTCGAAAGTTCTTTTACCATTTTTCGGTAGAAATTTCGAAGGCCGATGATCTTCCCACCAGATTTTTGAGTAGGAATTTGTCTTTATTTTCACTTTTGTGTTTTGAGGGTGTTTATTTTGTTTAATTCGATGCCTTCTAGCTTTCATCTCGAAGTTCTCAAATCCAACTAGAATTGAAAGTTTAGGCCTTAAATCAAATGATTTAGGAAACGATTTTCTAGCCCTTTTGACTTCAGTCAAGACGGTGTGTTGGATTCCTAGAACATTTCCAACGTGGCACTCACCCCACTGCTGCTGGCAAGAAGGCGACCAATCAAAGGTAAAATATGATGTCCCTGATGATCTGAAGCATGTTGCTAAAAAATTCAATGAGAAGAATGAATAATTTGCCGAAATCAACAAAAAAGATATAATCCAAGGGAACGATCAAAACGTCAAACCAAATAAAACTACTGTACTAGACATTCCTCGAACAAAATTACCAAATAATTACCTTCAATGAAATGCAATTACACTATTGGATATTACTACTGAATTCAGTCAGTCCATGGGATCTCATCTGTTTACTTAGAAACACATGCAACATCAAAACACAATAAACAAAGTAGGTAGGTACCTACACAGAATTACCCATGAAAGAAATCACGGATGGTATTGTACCCATATACATTTCTACACATTGACTACTTGTTCTATATGACAAATTATATACATTGACAGTAACATAAATAATGGTACATTTTCACGGTATAAAACTATACCTATAGGTAAATATAAAGAAATGTTAAGTTATATACCATTTGTTAAACTTGATCCCATTTGTGCCTATAATTACTTTATAAGCAATTTGCCTGGTGGCAAACTTAGTAAAATATTCTACTACTGTAGACATAGGATAGGTAATGCTCTAGATAGGTAATATTGTAGGACTACAAATATACAGAACTACAGATACCTTTAAATACTGTTGTCCTAATGTTGAATCCAGGAGAACTCTATCTAGGGAGAGAGAATACCCAGTGTCTTGTATAGATAATATCCTGATGAAACTAGAACATCCACAAAAAGAAGCAAAATAATACGTAGATATGGCCTGTATTGAAAGTCTAATGAAGATCAAATACCATAACAAAGATGACAAAAAAGGGAATAAAGAACCAATTAAAAAGTTAACTACCAAATTTATATCAACAAAAATGAGACAACCCTTAATCACATAAGATTAGACGATTTTTTAAATCACTGGAAGAATTCCCCGCCTTTGATCGTAGGAAGTTAAAGGTACAAACTTACACCATTAATTGGGACTTTTCCTTCAAAGATTTTTTTGCAATTTGTTCTGACTAAACTGGTATTGAGTAGGTATCTATGATAAAAGTAAATGCCACTTAACCTGCGGTTTTTTCCTCTTTAATGAAAAGATTTTACAAACGCACTTCGAACTTCAAGGCAAAAGAAATGTCGCTTTTTACTGCAGAAATGTGATCAAGAATATTAAACTGTGAGGGCGTTAGCTATAATGGTGTAAAACTACACTGGCTTGTTTGAATGTTGCACAATGCTATTCTGAGTATAATTTTTACATAATATAAACATTATAACTATAAATACCGACCTAATGAACATTCTGGTTTTCTGGTTGAAGCAATTTTTTAATCAATTTCCACCCCCCAATTTAACAACAAGATAAAGAATTTGAATTATTTATTGTTCGCCAATGATAAATTTGGTTGATGTTAGAGGTTGTGCCTATTTTTTATTATTATTATTTTAAATGTAGTTATCTATTTCCCAAGAGTGAAGATAGGGTAGGTATATCTCGCATGTAATAATTCTCTCTTATAATCGTAGTTCAGATTGCTGCATAGGTATATTAAACCTATGACTTTGTAGACGTGATAGTAGTGCTCTACTACACTTTACTAGTTCATTACAAAACTTCAAATCCTGGTTGTTAAATGCATCTTTCCTCATAAAAATTTATCATACTTCAAATCTTATTCAGGCTTAAAACACAAGCTCGACCTGATAAATTTAACAATCTACAAGCTATGCGTGGAGTTTTGCTAATCAAATATATTATAATTTCTAATGCAACTTGTTTAAAATTTAAATATTAACTACTCAGTGAGATATGAAACTGACTCTACAAGTAAAATAACCTGATTGGTTACTGGCAACAAAAATAGTAGAGGCAATACTAGTATATGACCATTTGCCATATGGGTATTTACGATATTGAGAATCCATTCCTTCAAAGCGAACCTATTCAATATTGAAAAGTATGGTGAAAAAGAATGACGAGCTGAAGACTAAAACATAAAAGAACTCGTCAAGAAAACTTACAGATCCAAAATCATCAAACAAATTTCAAATGCAATAAAGTTATTTACCTAAAACGGAAGATCTTGTAATTTAAATTTATATTTTTTCTGCTCTTGTTACGCTCAAATTGCTTTTCTTGGATTGAAAACAAAATTGTTTATCACATAACTTATTCAATTAAAAACGATCATACGTATTAATAAGGTTAGATTTAGTCTGATGAGAGTAGATAACAATAGGTAGAAACAGAATAGTCAATTCCAGATACCTACTTTTGGTAAAATTAGATTATGTTGGACAAGAAAAAGTTTGTTAGTATTAATTAAAATGTAGGTTTTTATTAATTTTAGTATCTTTTGTATTAATCTTTTGAAATATTGAATTAGTTTCGTTAGTTTGAATATATGAAGCAAGAATATTAGTAGCATTTATTAGTCATGGTTGAATCTTTTGAACTTACACTTTTGCTACCACTACTGCTTCCAACAATTGGTCCTACTAAATTTAAAATGGATCCTGATCCTGAACCTTGGCCAGATCCCGATGATGTCTTAAGTTTCTGCAAAATAAAGGTCATTCACAATTTAGGATAGGTACCTACAAAGAAAGTTTAAACTTTGGGAGAAAAACAGACCTTAGAGTTCGATTTCAAATTTCTATCAAAACTCTCAATGAGTCTCTTCTGTCATTAAAATTGGAAAGGATGAATTCTATCATATTTTCAAAATTACTCGAAACATTAAGATAAACAACCCCAATACTACTCCCCTAGAAAATTTATACTCCCCTAGAACAATGAATTTACTACCATGTACCAAAGGCTACTCAAACACATGCATCTAGTCTTAGGGAACTGCTATGATAAAATAATAATATTCATGCAGTTTGAAAATCAAGTTTTCAAATGGGGGGGGGGGGGGGTTTTTATATTATCTGGACTAATTTTTGGGAAAACTTATGAATATTTTTTGAAAATGTTAATCCATTTTTACTCTGAACCCTTCAATTAGTAAAAGTGTTCCCCTCTATAAGCATATGTTCCCTCCGTGGTTCTTCCTGCAGATTTTCTTTCTCAAAAGAACTTTCTAGATTTTGAATTGAAAACTAAGTTTACCGCACTGGCAGCTCCACTGGCAGCCCCACTGCTAGCCCCAATGACTCCAGCGACCACATCACTGCTGACTGCATGTCCTCCTCGTTTGCTTCTCTTGTAGCTGGTGCTGTCATCAATGTTCTGTAGGTCTTCAGCAACTGGGTCATACGAGCCCATAACTTCGGATTCGATAATGTTTTCTAATCTCACAGCGTCATTAACATTACCGTGCATTATGGATTCGGCCATTTGCAATTGCAAGTTCTGGAAAAAAGAGAGGGCAAGTCAATAAACTGATCCTTCAATATTTGATGGTATGTACCTATTTCACTGTTGTGTTATATTCCTTCCAGTTGAAAAGGTGTAGGTTGGTATTTGTATGGTGATTTGTAGAACCTTTTGATATTTGTTCTTCTTTACCCTATGTTATTTTATATAATACGTACGTACTTGAAAAACATGACTAGGGTGACCATAATTTTTTTGGCCCAAAGCGGGACGCTGTCCTTTTTGGATGAATGGGGGGGGGGGGAGGGACAAACATATTTTAATATACCTACATTTTATTTTCAAATATTTTGATACATACTTAATGTTGTACAATATTGGAATCATAAAATGGATTTTTTCCCGAGCTCATTGCTCTCAATGATATTAGGTTCGGACCAGCTAAAGCGGGACAATATCGGGACTTTGGGCGAAAGCGGGACATTTTAGCGTCCCCAGAGGATTTCTCGGGACAGCGGGACCAGAGGCTCCAAAGCGGGACTGTCCCGCCGAAAGCGGGACGTATGGTCAGCCTAAGTATGCAGTATTAGGTAGTTTACGGTAGTATTATGTAGTAAGGTAGTAGTTTTTATTCTGTGGAAATTTTGAATGGTACACTACAGATCTATCTAATCTTCATAATCACTATTACTGTCAAAAAGATTTCTGTTAAGCTTTGCCTTTAGTCAAAAATTTTAACAATCATGTGAAGCTTGATGTACTTGTAGCTTTTGACGATCAAGTTAAGCACAGCCTTACACCATTGAAATCCTTGACCAGCATGCTTGATCGTCAGTAGGACTCTGTAATGGATTTAAGATAGATAAGTATAGATAGGTAGGTTATAGACATATGTGGTTATCTATCTATCTCTATATTCTCTATACATATGGAGACACGTGGAACATGCCAGGGCACATCTATGGGTCTTAATTACATGAATATTAATTACGCGTGCTATATGTGGCATACCTGTTACCAAAATACAAACTTAGATGAATATTTGTAACAACGAATACACAATAGTAAGCCATATGCGACGAAATATGTGTAAAATTTAAAATTTATAAATAGAATAATCTCTTACATCAAAGGTCAACAGTATTTCTGATGTTGTTTCACCTGTGATGTTCCTTTCTTTTCTTCCTGGATAAGTAGGTAGACCTACCTTCCTTCCCTACTTATTATTAAGTTTATTGATGAGCCATCTTGTTCTTTTGATGCAAGTATAATGTGCATATGCGTACAATTTTCGCTAATCTATTTCTTTGAAGCATCTAATGTTTCTAATGACTTCTAAGATCTATTAATTTTCGTTCTAACACATCCGTTAGAAGTGCCATTTTTATTATAATTGCAGAGTCCAAGGATCTTCTCATAAGTTCTTACTACTTAATCACATGAAAGCTCATCAGAGTACTTGTGTTATGGAAGATTCCCATTAGAATTATTTGCTAATTCTGACTTCTCCAACCCTAAATATAGTAAATATAGTCATCTTATGCAGACCTATTCCAAGATAATAGCATATGTTAACAGCGGCTAATTTGGATAGTTGACTGACATCTGTTTGATGCATGATAGGTAAGTTGTAGCTGCAAAGTTACAACAGTAAAATTTACAACATTGTTCTGAACTGAAGTAATTAATCATTCCAATATTATTACTAACGTTTTTTTTGTGACTGATAACTTATGTAAGAATTCATCAATGGCATTATTTTCATGAAAAGTATTGAGGTTAGTGAAATTATTGATCAATGATTTGACAGTGATATCTGTGTGAAACCTGTTATCTACACTAATGATATTTTGGATGAGTGCAGGTACCTCTTATGCCAGTTTGTGTAATCTTCAAGTTCACAATAAATTACAGAGATAGGTATTACCTACAGAAAGTGTTTTAAAAAATTTCATTCTAATTACACTAAAGTTTATCAGAAGTTATGTATGCTAACAACAACATCAAGTATTGCACCAAATGTGCTTCATTGTGACCCATTAATTTGTTTGGTCTAATAAAATTTAAGGTCAACACTTAATGTGTCAAGTGTGTGTAAGTCAGGGTGAACAGTGACCATTAAAATACCTATTTTAAAGGTGTATAACTACCAAAGAATTTTTTCATGAACACATACGAGTAGAATAAGTTATCGTAGTCTGGATACAATCTAAGTAAAGTCCGTCTTAAGTGTAAGAACAGTGTCCGACTATTCCTAAATTCCTTGAACTTGAAACCCTTACGAAGATCTTTAAATATTTACTCAAGGGGAAGCGTTGTCGCCCAACACCTTGGAATTCTTGTATGTATAACATGGGCATTGTATTTTCATTATCAGTTATCACCAAGTATCTACGCTCCAGGTAGAATGGACTCATCTATGAAGAATAGAATTCACGAAGGTAGGACCATGTGATTGCTTTAATATAAAATTATATAAGGTACCTACCCGAAAAATGTAATTCATAATTACAGGCTTATCCATAAATATTGTCAAATGGTTTAGCCATGTCTATATGACGTCCATGAAGTTTTATTAATTTATTACGGATATTATTCACTATGATTCTGACCTCTTCAGAGAGCTCGGAACGCTTATAAAATCCTCTTCAACTCCATAGTACAGAGAAGAACTTATTCCATTTTCGTTCATATCATATGGGCACCACAAGCACGGTAACCTATTTGTAGTCTTTCAGAATAATAATAATAATAATAATAATAATAATAATAATAATAATAATAATAATAATAATAATAATAATAATAATAATCATCTCTTTTTTATGGAAAAATCTCCTATCATTGAAGTCTCCTATTAATACTGTTGGTTAAAATCACTATAATTTCTCTGTTAACTACTCTAATGCTGGAACTGAATCATCACATTTAAGGACTTACACATTCTGGTATCGTCGTTCTTGAATTGAATATGACAATTTTATTTTACCAAATACAATATCTACGTGATAAAAAACCTATTATTGTGTAGTTTTTGTTTTACACATTGGACATTGGTTGTCTCTTGTCTATTAGCAAGGATGAATTTTTTATGCGGGGGGAAAATATCATTGGTAGATTTGAATACTTTGAATGATTTTGTGGGATTTACAGTCATTGCCTAGGCTCAAGTTTGTGCCTTGTTGATTTCTCCTGCTGTTGGGATTTTTCTTCAAGTTAATCCTTTAAACAATACGTACACAATAAACAATTAGAACTAGAGAATTCAAGGTACCAAAAAATATCTCAAGCAGGTATTTCCTTGTTTATTTCAACGATCTATAGTAAGTAATCCCAAAATGGACCAAAAACCCCAAAGATAATAAAGTTAAACATTCAAAGTTTAAAGGTTAGCTTCCAAAGAACACCTTGATTGCTTAGTCACCCCTGATGTGTAACATGTATGAAGCTTGAAGGTTCGATAATGTGCCACACGATTGACACTTTAATGTTCCATCAGTTGGGTTATAGGTCCTCGAGACTTGAGATGGCACACTTTGGCTCTTGGCTTAGAATCCTGTCACATCAGGCACATTGTCAATATTGTCATTTGTAGTCTCCTGACTCTCCTGGATGCATGCCTAGGTCATTGAAATCAAAGAATAAATTATATGCACCTTGTGGTGTCATGTTATTCTTTTGGTCAAGCTGTCAATTATTGCAAGCATTGTCAGGAAAGTTAATGGGACTAAAGTCCTTAAAAAAGAACCATAAAAATCTATCCAATCGGATGTTTCCCTAATGTCAAAAAGACTGAAATGTTTGCAAAAATAAGGCTAAGGCTTTAGAATCCGAAGACTGTGTATACTTTTATTGATTATACATCATTTTTAGATTATCCACTTTCAGTAACGTTTATTATTAAGTTATGATTACGAGTGACACTTGTAAATATCTCCCCCATTCTGTGGGTATACTATTCAACTAATGGGACTACCTAGTTCTAGCCGACATCCACAATATCAATAAGGTAAATACCTAATAAATAACACTGATACTTCTGTTCGAAAAGGAATTTCTGGTCTGTACTAGATTTAGTACCTATGGATTTTATAGGGTAGGTAGTGCGTATAAATAAAGAAAGGTTCAACAGAGGGTATCTAAAGAAGGTTAATGTGTTACGAAAACAGGAGTGAATACCTTCGTCAGGAATAATTTGAAGAAAGTCCCAAAATATGATTCACCAAAACTACTACCATTTGAATAAGTTGCTCCAACTCCTCGATAGCGCAAAAAACCCCAACTGGACTGTTGAAAGTTCCAAATGAATCACGCTCGCAATTTACGCCTACTTTTACCCCCACATTCGGAGCAACCCTCAAATGAATCACCATTCAAACTGTATCGAGTAACTGCATTATTAATACCTACTACGTGGAAATTTAACACAACCAGAAACCCTATCGTAATACCTACAGCTCAGTGTATAACTGTTCAAGGTGCTTGTGAGACTGGGATATATGACAACTTGTACTTTAAGAGGTTAATAGGTCGACGGTAAAGTTACTTAATCTTTCTAAGGTCGCACTGGTATTTTCTGATATACATTTTTTATCTTGATAAAAAAAAAGTTGTTTCAAATGAATAGGGAGACACTGAACTTTTTTTTTTTTTTTTTTTTTTATCGGGGGTTAGGGTTTTTTGTAGCAATTTACCAAAAAAAAGAGATATGGAACACGGAATTTTATTTACCTATGAGGAAAAAAAAAGCACTTCTAGGATCAATGCTGGAAAGCCTCATTTGACGAACACTAGTACAATTTGAAGTATCAATTTTTTACTAAAATGAACGTGCTCGTAATTGTAACTGTGGTACTAATTTGAATTTTTGTTACACATGCGAGTGTTGCAATGCCTACAAATCATAAAATATGATAACCAAGTGATTGTCTGGGACTTTTATAGCTTTAAAATTTCGAGTCCCGCTCATTAAAATCTCAAAAAATTGTTGCACATAGAGCATATGACGCTCTCCGTATACTCGTAAATCAATAAGTGCACAATTTCCAGTCTTGACATTCAGTGATCATAGTATTTTTTCCTTTTTCCTTATAGCCATCAAAAGGTATTATGGCCCCCAGTATCGATCTTACTAGAACGAAATTAAATCACCAAATTTGTATTCTTCTTAAGGACAAAGTTGGCCTTGAATTGAAGTTCTAGAGCAATAAGAATTAATTTATTATTGAAAATATGTACTTGGAATCCATCCGATTCATAGCTGAAAGGTAGGTATATATTTTACTTTACATATTGTACCTAACATACTCCTACGGGAAATATTTACAAGAGATTGTCACTCATGTAGATATTCATAATTTGGGCAAAACACTAGTCAAGGAATAATTAGTAGCACAGGATTAGACCGAAATAAACAACAAGCAAATATTTCAAGTTAAATAAAAAACTCCCAAGTAAAACAGTCATTTCCGGTTTTCACGATTCCTTCATTTCCCAGACAGACCAGACGAGAGATCAAAGTTTACCCGTGATACAAGTATAATGCTACTTTCATCATACTTACGTACAAGTACAATAACCATAATAGAGTTTGGTCTATAATGAGAATTGTTTTTGTTCGGCCTCTCTAAGATCTTGACATTGAAGTGAGAGAACTACATCTGTTATTGTTTTATGTATTGTTCAATGATTTCTCACGGGCTGTTACTATGGGTTTAAATTGTTCCTGCTCAACATAATTATTTAAGTAGGTGTTAACTTGGTAGTTATCACGTGGTTTATGATTTAGTCAAAATAGCCGGCATGTTACCTGTATTATCGATTGATACAACCGTACGTACGAAGGAAGAGTAACTCACTCGTGCTTTAAGCTTTACCGAATAGGTGCTTTTGACACATCCACCACAGGTACAGAATTGGTGAATTTGACACATCCACTAATACTCGTAAATTTCTCTATCTCTCTCTCTCTCTCTCTCTCTTTATGTAGTACTATTGGTCTATCGTTTTCCTGTGCCTTCTTCCTTATATTGCCTGGACTGCCTAGAGTTTAGACTTTAAAGCTTTCTTTTTAAACTTATAAGTAAGTAATCCTTTCCTTGAGCGTATTTTTTCGCACCTAAAAATTATCCTTTTCCACATTAGAAATTGACTTACCTGTACATATGGACTGTCCAATCTTTCGTATATCCGGTAGTCCAGAGACGACTGCTGTTTTGACTGGGAATGTGGACTAGGAATTGGGGAGCTCATACAGGAAATACATAGCAAACTACAACTAGCTAATATCCTCCACAATCGTGTCATTTTGGAAGACTGAAACATAGAAAAAATAAATAAGAGATATTTTCGACTCACAATATTGTCCTGAAATTTTGCATTCGCACTTTTACGTCAAGCAATATTGCTTAAAAGTGGGCGATACTAACATTACCCAGCAAGTATTGTCCGCAATATTATATCAGATGCCACCTATAGCGCAAATACTCGTACCCACAGTTATATCTGACCACATGTTTTGATTGGTGTAAGCTGCATACTGTTCAGCTTCTGGTTAATTAATGAAAAAATAAAATGCAAATATACCTACATTTATTGAACGAAAAGGCAAGTGGCATTAAATTAACGCTAATTGCAAATTATGGGTAGGTATACACTTGTACTTGTAGTCCAACTGAAGTAAGTTCTTGTATACCAACTGCAACTTTATAGTAGTTACCCTACTATCAGTAGTTCTCTATCAATCTCTGAATATCAGTCATTCAGTGTTGGTTGTTTATCAATGAGTTCAATCACTTGTGAAATTTTAAAAAAATTGGCCATGAATTTTTTGTATAAAAAATATTGAGCAAGCTAACTCGTAGACCGTATTATTAAGTTTAGTATCTATCAGTTAGTGTAAAAAATTGAACTTATAGGTATGTACATATAATCAAAATCTGGTAGTAGATAAATCAATTGGTCAACAGTTGAGGCTATTTTGAAGTTAGGATATTAATTATAGTTAGATTAATTATTCAATTAACGGTAAACCATATTGAAAAAGGAAGAAAGGATCTGACTTGACCTCTATCAAAATGGGAGTCACTTTAGTACCTAATCAACTCTTTCTAATTTAAAATGACATCGATTTGAAAAGACACTTCTTTAGCTCTTTTATTTCACATACGGGTCGACAAAAAATAACACTTATTTTAGTGCTGATGAATTAGTACTATAAATCTACCAGCAATAATCATGACAATCTTAATGTTAAGACAAATGACGATTGTTATGATGACAATTGCCTGGGTAAGTACAACAATGCTCATTACTTCATATTCTGTTCTGTTCAAGTGAATATCGTTATTAGTAACTTCTAGTCAACACTCCACTAATCATAACTGAAGACATGGCTGAATTTCAAGAAGGATTTCCCTTACCATACTCACAAGAATTGAAAATTCTTTCAAAGTTTAAAGAATGGTATACACGCTACGAATTTTTTTACGATCTGGTCGTTAAATCGTTTGCATACGTAAATCAGGCTTGAGATCTAGAACAGTTCCGGCTAATTTACCTCTTGCTCTAGAAATAAATCAAAGAATAAGGGACTGAGATTAAATTTTAAGGCGAACTTCAAGCTTCGTGCTTTGATCAAATGTCATGGAAATGTTTTCTTGACACAAGATACAAATCTACCTCCTGCATCAAAACATATTTTTTACACCCTTGTTGATGTAAAAAATAATACATGTTGAAATCACCCTTTATGTGTAAATGTGAGCAAGAAGTACAGCTACAAGAACTGGTAGTTATACGAGTATTAACCCGTATTGATATTCATCGGATTGATAACGCCCATCACATTCAATCAGATGAATATTATACCTACCTAATTTAATAATTTGTTTATGTGTTAGTTTAAATCAGAATAAATCATATATGATAAACCAGGGGCAAGCAATAAAAGTCATATTTATTAGAAGGAACTTTGCAAAAAATGTTCTAAATGTTACGGTCCTTAGTTTATCGAGATCATTTCCGCCATATTCATATACAGTAGGTGGTGTTTTAATAGATAGTTAGTGTTTGAATATGTACAAAATATTGTCCCAAATACCTTTAACCAAAGCTTCTTAATCGGCCTTTTTCACTGTACTTGTCTTGTACTTAGCTGTACTTAGCTCTCTTATCCCTGAACCAAAATTAGTGCCCCTGTGAAATCCTTAGTAACGATTCCAGGGTATATTCTGACCAAATGGTTACGGATGGGGTTAAAACTTGTAGGAGATCATTAACTTCAAGTCTAGCCTGACCAATGTGCTGAATTCTTTTGCTCGGAGTTACATAGCATGGCTTAGTAGGTCTTATATTATGTAATAACCTGTCTAGTTCAAAGTCCTCCAAGGCTGAGTGATCGAGTTGGAGCAAATATAAACACACATACTACTTTTATATCCCACCACCGACATGTGTGTTAGAACAAGTCAATTTCCCCGACTTCAATATTTTATTATAATATGTAATTTATTTTCTTCATTCAAAGCAATTAATGTGTGAAGTTACAGTAATTATTGTTCATGTTAAGTCTTAGCTTAATCTGACATTATCGTTTAGCTTGAAGTCATTTCTTTCTTCTTTTAGGCCTACATTTCCCAATCGCCAATAATAAATGAACATAAAATGAAAATGGCATAAAATTAACGTTATTGAGAAGAATATCCATCAGTAAGTACCTATATTGAGGAAATAATCAAAAATATTAAGACCAAGACTTGTTATCCTCATGCTGTCAGAAAGCGACTGAAAAGTCCCTTTACTCCCACAGTCTAAACAAGGTCACATTTTGTTTACAAATTTGCAAAAATTGTTCTCAGAGCCTTTAAGGGTCATTAGAAATTTGAACTGATAGTGGCATTGATCTTTATAGCACCCTGACCTACTACAAGGATACTTTAAATATGAACATATTTATTCATATCTATCTTCAAGGACGAATCATTTGAGCTCTATCTATCTACGTATATACCTGCTCTACATTTATATCACTACGCCGAAAACATATAATTATGTACACTCTGGAACTTTTGGGGGAAAATACCTACATTGTAAAATGAAAGTATAACAAAATTAAGTAAAAAGCACCCTGTTCCAGGCTGGAACAAAGGAAAAAAAAAATCCTTCCATAAAAACGCTCTACATATCTTAAAATTATCCATATTTTTCTGAATGATATAGTCATAAATCAAGGTTTATTTTTAACTCCCTCCGGACTTTAGCTGTAACCATAACCAAATCAAAAGAGATTTAAGTGTGTAAACGGATCAAAGGTTATTTCTAAAACAATAGTATCAAAAATAATACAATATGCTAGTTTTATTCAAGTAGGTAAGTCCAGAAAGGATAATTCGAATGCTGAATTCATTAGCATGCAAATAATCTCGTAAAAGTTTATTGTTTTGGTTACTTATCCTAAAACAATTATGTAAGTTATTGGCAACAATATAAAATCAATGTGGCATTTAAGATTTAAAGATATCGGTACCTACGTATTGTTAGGAGTACCTACAAAATGTAGAAGGTATTTGTGGCACAAAAGAAATCTCAAGATTATGCTGGACATATATTTTAATTTGAAGTAGTTGAATCAATATTTTAAATGTTCAGAAGTACTAAAGATGAAAATTTCTATCTTCTGAAATAAGAAATGTTTGATTTTCTTCTTAAAACAGATCAAAATGAATTGTATACCTATATAGAAAAACGAATGGAGGTGATTTTACTCTTTTGTGAATATGACATTTTTTGAAACCATAGGTACTTGATCAGTAATAAAATTACAATCAGTGTCAGTGATCTTCAAAAGCACGTACGAGTAGTAACATTTAATACTCATAGGAATAGAAATACTCGTAGACAGGTATCTACGAAAGTATAGGTACACAACTGAAAAAGTGTTAATAGCTAGTAGTACCTTCACACAATAATATTATATCCCATGGTTTACTAAAAAAACTATTACTTACTGTATTATAATAAATAATTATGTTATTAGTAGGTACACGATACAGTAAATAAATTCTCAAATACAGAGTTAATATAAAATTACATCGAATTATTATCAAACAAATTAAAATACATAAATTTGTAACCCGATTATGTTTGAATTTAATGAAATATTATGAAGTAAAGTTACTGTGTTCAAATGGAATGGTCAGTGTTCTTTTAGAATCTTAAGAGAAAAGAGAAGGGTTTGTCGGATTGTTCCCCTACATCTTTATTAGGTACCTACAATACCTACATCATGAAATATGGCATCTTCATTAATAGGTACTGGATATATTGTAGCACTGAAAGAGTTATAATATGAATACCTACCTAAGATGTAAATATTATGTATTCTGAGTAACCACTAATATTATCAAGTGTGACAATCAGCAAATAATTAATATGATTTCATTGCTTTATTTCTCTATGAAATAGATGGAGTAATTTGTTTGATTCAAACTGCTACTGAATTATTATCAGGAGCATTTGAAGATCAATTATGAAAATTAAAATAATTATGATGTTCGAATACTTATAAATTGTGGTTACTCTAGTTTCAGTGATGTAGGCAACTTGAACGTTAAATTAAATAGTAGGGCCAAAGAAGCCAAAGAAGAAGGACTGGAGAGACATTGAAGATTTGGATGACTCAGTACCTTTACATTTTTGAGGTCATCTTTTCAAGTAGGTACTTCCTCCAAAAAATCATAAATAAATAAGGACACATCAAAGTGAATGTGGAAGTAACTCTAAGATCAAGCCAGACATTGAATGATATTGTAACAGGAGAAAGTGTTATCAACTAAAAGGAGGATTTGTGTTAACCCTTTTGCAGTTGAAACAGATTTAGGATACAACCCCCTACTGAGTTTCGTCAGAAAAAGAAAGTAAAAAGGGAAATTTACGAATTGAAAAACAGGCTAGGCAAGTAGAAACTAATAGGTTGACAAATAGACAGACCAAATTAATGAAATCAAGCAACAATAGATAGGAGTAAAAAATTCTTATCATTTAATGATGAGAAGATACCTAGAAGGTTTTCAGAAATTTCGCGAAAAAAATAACCCAAATTACTTATGAATTTTCCAGCTGAGTAAAATCACAGATAGATTCAATGTATACTGTGAAGGGTTAAAATATAGATTATCTGTTGAATAATAACCTAGACGTCTTGGATTCTCATTGTATCTACCTACTGGTTACAATTATTATTTATTCTTCTCATTGCAGGT
The DNA here is from genome assembly GCF_000475195.1 of Diaphorina citri. Taxonomy (NCBI): domain Eukaryota; kingdom Metazoa; phylum Arthropoda; class Insecta; order Hemiptera; family Psyllidae; genus Diaphorina; species Diaphorina citri. The sequence goes on from NW_007377467.1 coordinate 278,117, forward strand.
ATGGAGCTATCATCGAAATATTTTGCTGATTGGTACAAACATCCGAAGTATTTCCTCATCTACAGGTAGGTATTTCTGCAAGTGATGAATTTTGAGCCACTATTTTTTTTTTTTTTTTTTTTTTTTTTAATGTAAGGGGGTTTCTTTGCCGTTTTTTTTTTGTAGGTTAAAAAAAATCTTTAATATAAGGCTTGCATAGATTTAAACGTGGTCAGTTACATGAAAGTAATGAGGAACAAGTAAAATAACAAATAAATAAATTTAATCTTTTCTGAGACTACTGAGTGAAACGATTCACGCTACTGTATGTTTTTCGTGGGTACTTAATAGTTAACTACCTATTACAGTAAGTAATTATGGGGTAATCAATTGCGTGCAATAACAACAAATGGCAAAGATACCTATCTATTATTATTTTTAATAGTCATCTCTATCAATCCTTGAATGGGTATTGAAAAAGCAGACAAATAGGGAGGAACTGAAGGAGGAAAGAGGATAGCTACTCGTAATATTATAATGGTACGAAATTTAATATTTTTGTTCAGCAGTTTGGATATGGCCAGTAAATTGTAATTGAAAATTATATAAGACAATGTCAATAGAGTTTTAATGAATATTCGTGAAAATAATAAAACCTCAGATTCAATTTGGATTTTTTTCTGTGAAGCAACTTCATGAACTTTATGAAAGAGTGGTATTAGTATTAGATAGTTTGCCTAGATTTGTGCTTTTATTAAATCTTTACTGAGAAATAAAATTAAAAAAAAAAAAAAAAAAAAAAAAAAGTAAAAAAACCCCTTTACAGATCAAAATTGGATTTTTACCTTTACAAAATCTTACACAATGGCTTCATCAGAAGAAAGTAAAAGGAGATGTTGGAGGTGAATGAAAAAGGAACAAGTCGGACTAGAGCCATTATTACCAATTTAACACAGAAGTACAGGGTGGCAATAACTTACTTGAGATAGGAAACGATGGTGAAGAAAATGAAAGAATTTATTCGAAAGAGTTAGAGAAGGACATGGATTTTAATAAAGAAGAAAAAGTAAAGATATAAAGATATGAATTTTGAAGGAAAAACAATGAAGATTTCAAAAGTAGGCAGGGGATAAAATGAAAGATCAATCCCAAATTAGACAGCGAAATTTAGAGCAACACCAAGTAAACAAAATAAAATCATTGACGTCATCAATGATATTGGTTTAACAAATGATGACCTGGTCCATCCCGTATACTGAAGGATATAACCTATGCACACTATACACATATTAACAATCTGTATAGAGTAACGTTATTTAACACTCTTGCATAATATAATCATCGTACTAATCTTTTATTACATAAATTTTTTCTCCTCCGTTTGGATATTTATACAATTTTTTTCTATTTCTTTTTCGTAGGTCTTACATAGAAATGTCAAGGACGTTCAGAAATAACACCTGAAGGTATTTTTATTGCAATTTATTCATTTCTGTGCCATATCATCGAATTATTTTTCACTGGGGCTGGGGCAAAGTTTTGTGTTACAAGATGTTGATTTATATTACCAGTAGGTATCTCGAATGCTTTGCTGGTAGATCTATCACGTGCTGAAAAGTTTTGTGTTACAAGATGTTGATTTATATTACCAGTAGGTATCTCGAATGCTTTGCTGGTAGATCTATCACGTGCTGAAGCTGAAGATTACATCTACTGACTACTGAACTAAGCTTCTTGATCTATTGACACGTGTGGTTTTAATTTTATTTCCTTCATCGATTTTTGATTTGATGAGGAAATATCCTATACCGGCGATTGTTGCTTTGATTCAGGCCATCAGAGCATCAGATTCATGGCATCAGTTCAATTATTTTTTCCTCGCACTATTGGTTATTAATGTTATTATTTATCGACTTTCATAGGAATCAGAGGACTTTTTTCTCAATTTCAAATTTATCAATGAGGCCTGTAGGTATAGAATGATACCTACAACAGTTTGGTTTTTACTTGGGCACTTATGTATGGCATATATTATGTTGATAGGTGTCATTACATACATATTATTAACCTCTCCATAAATGTCTCGCAGACTACGTCTGATGACCGGTATTACATAAAAATATTGTGATAAATAACCTCCAACTAAATCATCATTAATGCTTGTAAAACTCTGAGTTTACTTGGAGTGTATTTTAGAATTATGCTGATGAGAAAGAAGTCCTTTGATAATTACAATATCATCTCTATAATCTTTCTCTGACGCTTACATCCCTAATAGACATCCTAATTTGTCCAGAAGATATTGCTTCTCACTGTGTACTCTTCTTTTGTTTGATTATCTTGCTAATTATAGTTCAGAATATATCATCTATCCTTAATAACACACTCTACAAGGAGCCAATAGCCTGTGAATGTTTACAAATGCCTTTTTAAGTGCCTAATAATTTTGTGTTGAATATTTCGTCACACTAGGTTTGTTTTAAGATGTCATTGTCTTGAGAATGGAAGTTTAAAATTACAAGTATTATCAGGTTAGTAGTCGTAATATTCAGATAAATTGCATAGAGAGCATAGGTACAGTTTGTTGCAGTTATTCTATTGTTTGTACATTGCACTAATACCTACTGCACAATAATGAAAAGTGTGGAATCAAGTTATGTACATCCATTCTTGATGATGACCTCTGATAAAACATAACGAGAATTAGGTTACATGTTCAAGACGAAATTTTCAAATTCATTTTGTCATTTCCTCATTTTTATCTCTTAGGTATTACAATACATATTTAAATCCTACAAGACAATAACAAAAAGTAAAAAAAGTTAACAGCAAAAAGTTATTTTCTTCCAAAGTATCCTGAAGAGAGTTCTGACGACTGACTGTTACTGTGACTCGTTTTAAGAATCTCTTTCTTAAGAGTCTCAGACAACATAGATTAATATAAGTATCTAATTGAAAAAGGATTTGTATTGACAAACGTGCGCTTTTTGTTGGTGTTAATTACTTGCAGAATAATATCGTGCCTTCATGTGTACATGTACTTGTACAAGTGCTACAATGTGCTATTGTAGAAATGATTCACATCACAAAACACAATGCGATGATGGTAAAATAGAACCTCGTACTCAGAGGCAATTGTTGAATTGTCTAGTTAGTTAGGCATTACTATATTTCAGCAAAGTTATAAAGTGTGTCATTATGAAGAACACGATAATATCGAATACCTGACGCCGGATCGTTGCACTTCCATCTTTTAAATATAGGTAAGTAGGTATCTTTGATTCTACATAGCTGGATCTATAGAAATGTTAGGTATGTTATCCGTCTTTCTGCTTATTTAATAATCATACATACTTGTACATTAAATCATAAATAATAATTATTTATTCATACATAATGCGTTCTTTTATCTAGTTGTAGTTCATGATTGTGCTGTGATAAATCATGTAGAAACTTTGGAAGAGTAAAGATCATTGTGTCTTCAATTATCATTCAGTTATAAAGTTCAAATTTTTATTTTACTCAGTAAAATTCTTACCTACCTACCTACTACATGACCAAAATTTTTTCGGATCTTTCAGATCCGTTATGACGGTGTCCGGTCTTTATATTTATCAATGTTCAACTTCACCACTGACTGGCATTTACAATTTATTTATCACTGACATTAATAATTTCAAGGTTCCACGGTGACATAGACATACATAGGTACCTACCTACTTTTTAAGCAATACCTACTTTTCGTATATATAAAAAAAAAAGTTGTTTTCCTTTCTTCCTAATGATTACTTATGAATTGGCATTTGATTTTGTTGACTTTACTGACATTATGGAGTAAGGTTCCTCCCTGCATATTATATTTCTTTGGTCTTCTGTTATTTCCACATTGACTTCATTAAAAATAATTGCACTTTAAACTTTAGAGATCTTTGTCATCTTCCCTTGATCTGTTTCTTACTTTATCACTTTTTTCGATCATAACATTTTCAGCAAAACTATATTTATCTCTACTTCATTCGGTGGAATCACAATTCACATAGTCTTTATACCTAATGTTTTGCATCATTAGGGTATAATAAACAATCTTATCGTCAAAATCTATTTGTTAAGTGCTCTTTAAAAATCAACTAGTTTGTTATTTACTCAAATTAATGTTTGAAATTTTCTGCTACGTTTTCTTTTCCTTATTTTTGATAATGCTTAATAAATTTTGTTATATTTCGGTACCTACTCTTCATTACTGATAAACAAATATTTATCTGATGGTTTTACATTAAAATATATTGGAAGGACATACGAGTACCTTTGGAAGGACAAAATGTCTACGTAGATACCTACGTACGTGTATTTTTCGTTTATTGTTATGGAAAATTCCAGAAAGCCAAGTAGGTACCCCAATTTAATGCTTCAGGGTTGGTTTTAATTTACCAACATGCCATGATAACCTGGAGACTTATCTAAGTATTTATAGTTATAGCTATAGTTTTTCCAATTTTGTTGTTATTTTTTGTCATTAATCGTACTTACAGAAGTAATGTTTTTTTTTTTTTTTTTTTTTTTTTTTTTTTAAAAAATATTTTTTTTTTTTTTTTTTTTTTTTTTTTTCATTTCAAAATGGAGCCAAGAAAACTAAAAAATCCTAATCTTTGGTAAAATTCAACAAGCTTCGTTATCTAAGCTTACAACACATTCATTAATGATAAATAACCCAACAATACAAATCAAAAGATAGAGGAAAAACAGCCAGCGATTTTCGTATAATTTTCCTTTCACGAAAACATAACTGTTGATTTATTGCTTAAAATTTTAAAGGTTGAACTGGTTGTTTATCGGTAGAAAATAATAGACTTATTCTATGTAGTGGCCATGATGCATGGTCATAAACATGCGCAATTCTAACAACCCTTTAACCATTAATACAATCATGTTTTGATAGGCATTAAAAACAGTCTATTAACACGACAGGACTGACGCCACATGAATGAACATAAATGCAGAGCAATCAAACTGGGAAAACCTTTCTTTAAACTTTTATTTAAATGGAAGATCCAGTGATGAAAAAAATTGCTTGAAAAAGTAAGAATAGGGAATGAATACTTTTTGGGTATATTCACTCAATTTTCGATTTGTTTTACCAAGTGTGTGTACTATAATAAGTTACCAACAAATTGGTCAATTGAATTATGTTGCATTTGATATGAACGGTAAAGTTAAAGTGCTAAACTATCACATAGTGAACTATTGAATAACATCAATGCTATACCTACATATAAAATTAATCTTATAAAAGAAATCAAACTGATTAAAACTGACCTCAATCTACAACTTTATTATACAGGATGTAAAGGAAAAGATCTTTGCCAATGACCACACTATCTCATTGAGATGATACAGACATTTGATTAATTTATTCAAAGATAAGGTAGTTAATGGAATTATAAACCAATAAGAAAGGAAAGAGCTACGTCAAAGAGGTGAGCCAGTATCATCTATGTAGTTGCCTAGTTCAATATAAAACACTGACTACCTATATAAATAGGATCTATTAGATCCAGTTTATGAGTAAGTACATAGTGTGGCTACAAAAAGCGTTGTCGATGTTGTGGACAAGCTAGACATGGAATACAATTTTGAACTCAAACTTCTTGGGTATTTGATAAGTGAATGAACCAGTGCAAGGGAAAATAATATACCACCGGAAGTAGACAAGTGACCTGGTAACATAACAAAATTCACCTACATTCAACGGGATCTTTATTTGTTACATTCTGTGTGAAGTTCAAGTTATACCTACTTACTTACAAGCAGAATCGGTGTGATTCCATAGCACTCGAGGTGCATAAGAACTTCAAGAACAGGTTCTGAGATAATCGATTACCTTTTTCAATATTGCATAAGAATAGGAGCACATTTCGTGTGACAAAAAGATGTTTTTATTTACCACATCTACAAAAGATAATTATTAAGAAATTAGGTCAAGTTTGAAGAGGACATTGCTGACGATGACATTTATTATCAACCTTACAGATAGCAACAATATGTTCCGTGAAGTTCAAAAATACTGTGTAAGAATATGTCATTGAGGTGAATACTTTTCTTGAAGAGAAATGCTTCCATTAGTAAGGTGTAGGTGTAGGGAGTTAAAGGTCTGAAAGTTGCCACGCGACCTAAAGCGTTTATTGCATATTAGCAGAAGGTCATACTTGTGGCGAAATAATAATTTAGAATGATCATAATTGAAACACTGATGGCTGGTTTCACCAATGTCTTTTAGATTTCACTAATGGGAGAGTTTTGATCATCCATAAAGGATTAAAGCACTTTCTAGATTTAAAGGAGATAAAAGTAAAGGAAGGAACTGCAACAAATTGAATTTGCAAGCTCTTTATAAAAAGACACGTGTAACAATTAGGTAAGGTGGATGATAAAAGTATTATTTGATAGAAGTTTGTACTCGTATAATAAATTGTGCTCAGAGGTGCCCAAAATTGCCATTGACATTATTCATGTAGAAAATGTTATAAAACATACTCCCACCCATGTATCAACATTTTAGCCAAAGCATCAGTATATTAATCCATAACCATCTAGCTAAAGAATATTCTTTAGAGATCACAGATTCTTTCACTCATGTCTCTCCACAACTCTTCCACTATTAGACAATATTATTGCATCTATCTATTTAGGTCTATCTACCTTACCTACTTACTTCCTTCATTCAATACTGCGCTGCGGTAAGAATCAGCTCTAGACTTGCTTGCAATAGTAAACATACTTGGATTATCTGGTAAGTACTTACGTCCTAAAACAAGTGTATTCTCTGTACGCTCTTTGGTCCATGAATATTTTACCAAGGAATGCAGCATCATAGTTAATAATGACAAGTCTGCTTAGTGTTATTTTCGCCAAATATTCCTAACAAATTAGATGAACTGTGAAATAACTGTCTTTAATAGGTACGGTGTGATGTTTAGGATTAATGGTAACATATTTATCCACTTTGCTAAATTATTAGCTGGGATGTATTACGTTGTCAGTTAAGTATTAGGTATGTTCAAGCTGTATCCAACATATCGTATGAACAACCTAGGTAATTATCTGTGTGAGATGCGTTTATAATCTAGTTTTTGCATGAAATTTCACTTCCACTTTATTGTTGACCTCTAAATAAAAATATCATAGAGTGACGCAAATCGAGTATTTCATAAATCTATAAATGTTAACGTACTTATAAATAATTCAATATTATTTAATTATGACAAAATTCCATTGGGTAGCTTGGGGGTAGTTTCAACTCGGGCATATTACTTTGACACATGCAACATTTCAAGGACGGATCAAGACTTGATTAGTGAACACGTCGATAGAAGACACAGACCTCCATTTATTCTGAATCAATATACCTACTCGAGGAAAAATAAATACCTCCCCCATATAATTTAAAGTTATGTATAAGTAGATCTAGATACCTTATGGCTAATTGAAGGGCGACAAGGCAAGGAATTATTGTTAAGAAACGCCTAACAGCCACGTAAAGAAAGGGAGAACATATAAAAGCTGCATGTGTGCTTGGTTATAAATAGGCTTATGAACAAATTTTATTGCTCGTGTGGTTGAAGTTCTGAGATGAACTCCTTTTACCTATCTTATAGGTAAAGGGATAAATGAAAACGTTTAAACTTGAATTATCTATTCATTTATCATTGATACTAACTTATAGATATAGGTAGATGGGTTATTTCTGTTGTACCATCTTTTTATTTATGCAATGTGCATTGTAAAAATAAGGAAGAAAAAGACATGCTGATTTTGATCTAATCAAATACATGCAAATGCTAAGCTTTGTACTAACAATGTTATACATTGCTGTAGGTACTTCGAAAAAAGATAAACATTTAAAATGGTGTCAACCTTCAGACTGGTAACTACTTTCAATAATGCTTCCAACCAAAAGATACTAAATTCAAGGTCTAGTGCCCCAGTTTTGTGTAATAATTTTACGAAATACAATCAACTGTGCCTTTTTGGTTCTAATGTGTATCAACTTGAACTAATAGGTACCGTTATCGACCATGTTTTGATAGAGATATATATTGTTCTACAAATGAATGGTTTGCAAACTTAAATCCAAGTTTGTTCCATAAAGCAGGAGGAGAACCCAAAACTGCGCAAAATGTGTGTAAAACTCACAAAGTTAGACACTAAAGTACCTATATGCGAAGTGACCCATATTAACAATAATAAAGTTATTCATCAGCAGTATCTATATCAAATGTCAATCGTATGCCTGTATATCAGCACAAGATAAATTTTATGACTCACAATAAATTTTTAATGATTATAAAAATTGAAACAAATTAAATTATTGTCACGTCATGATTTTATAGCATCGCTGACTTCTTATATAATTTATTTGGGGAATAACTCACGGGATATCTCGTATATTGCCGGGTCTTCTCAAGAACTTAAATTGGCAGATTAACATTGAAACACATACGAGAATGAGTTCTAGATAGGTGTTTCATCAGGTTGTTGTTTCTTTTAGCTCAGATATCATTGATAGACATATCAAAGAACTTTTTATACTTCCAAGACAAACTAAGTCATCCCCTCCCTAGATGGATTTCCACTTACCTACACTCAAATCTGACAGTTCATAAATACTTGTCATATTCATATGAAAATATTAAGATCAATAACAATGCTAAATACCAGGTGTTATAATACAAAAAGTAGATATCTACTACAACATAATACGAGTATGCTGTCATCATAGTATGGATGAGTAGCTATTCCAACTCTATGCTTAAAATTAAACAAAATCCAGTGGTTAGTAAATACTAATAAATAGTAATAAGATATTAGTTAGCTATTAAGATAATGTCCATGTGGAAAATATTAAATATTAACGAGCTTGCAATTAGTATTGAATTTGATATGACATTGGTATTTCTTGACACATTTGATAACTACTTGTTAGAAAATTCTATTCACTTTTAAACCGTGAAGGTACATCAACCTAAATCCATGGCAAAAGTTCAAACCAAATCGAAACATATGTTTCAAAGTTATAAAAGAAGTATTAGGGCAAACACTATGAGTTCATACGTTAAATATTATCCTCTTGGTAGGTACCTGATGTTGAATTTACGTAATCTATGTAGTAGTAGAAGTAGCGTACACGTTACCTACTCGTATAATAAATATAACATGTAAGAAGTACGACTGTACGTACCACATATAAAAACAAGAAATATAAAAAATGACATTATTTCATTTGACCCAGATAAATAGGAAGTAAGTAATTAAGTAAATAAATATAGACAAAAAAGACCAGCGTTTACGATGATTGCATGAGTTGCTCGGATTGCCAGGTGATGATTCAAATAACAAAATAACCTTTGTAAAAGGCAATAGGCAATTTTATATTGTTTCCTTTGACAGTATTATCTATCAAGTTGACTTGTATTCACCCTTGTCAAATGCTCATCAACTTACTATTTTAGAGTTTCCAACACCTACTAAACATAAAGGTTTGTAAAATTTTTTCTGAATTAGGTAAATTTATTGGTATTCAAGAGATTTGACCTCCTTTTATGTAGTACGCATCAAGGAAGCATTTGCCAGTTACCCAAGATGCAGTCTGGGCCTTTTTATGTCTATTTACTAATCAGCAAGCTGTTTAAGCTTTCGAATTCAAATTGTTCAAAAACATCGTTTTCAAAAATATATTTACGATTAAAAACTTCCCACCAGTTTGGTCTGTTTGGTATTTAGAATTGGTTAAATGCATATACCTCAAACTATCTCTATAACTTCAAAAGCATCTAAGGGCAGATTAGAAAAGGGCCATGAATCTTCATTTTTACCTGAGAAAAGCTTTCTTTCATGTTTTCTCAGATTAGATAAGAAATGTACCTATTTGAAGAAAATATAAAGGAAAAGCGATTACAAAATAATAAGTAAAATATCTATACTTGCCAAGAAATACCAAGTCCGACAGAATAAATTAAAATAATTTTAATAAAACTGTAAAAATAGAAAATACCTCAGTTTTCACCGGGAGTTAATAAATTAGTAGAGAATGGTAGGTAACTTGGTTAAAACACAACCAAAACGTTATTCAAAACTTTAAACTTCGAAAATGTATTTTATCTAGGCATAAACAATCACTTCTGAAAATTCACCACTTTATTTTAAAAAATCTTTTAAACAAGCTGTAAATAAACTAAGAAAAATAGTAACAATACATCACGTTGTAAATAAAAAAATATTTTATGAGTAATTATAGAATAGCAATACTTACTTCAGAGTGAAGATTGCAGGAGTGAGTGAAACCAGAAGACTAAACCACTGCAGAAGACTGAGAGTAGAGCAGGCAAAATAAAATTAAGAAGATTGGATTTAAAATCCTAAAGAAGTGGTAACAAACTTGAGATACCACTAATTTTTGGAAGGGATGTAGATTTTTTGCTTGTTATTCGCTTGTTCATTCTATGTCATACGTACCTATTGTGTGAATTACCAATATTTTTTGATGATAATCAATCTAGGGAAATGACAAAGAAGGTTATCTTTAAAGTCAAATGTCAATAATATTGAGTCATTTCAGACGTCACGTCATAGAGGTACAGATTGACAATTTAGACGAAAAAGGTCGGTAACAATTATTTTATCCCAAAGACACATGTTTTAATAAATGTTGTGAAAATTAAGTACACACTTTGTGAGTTTTTCCAGTGGTGTCTGGCACTGCCTACTTATATTGAGAAAGTAGGACTTGGAAAATGCTGACTGTACCTACTACTTTCTTTCCCTGGCCTTTACGATTTATGAAACTCTTTTCGTACAAGCACCCAAAGGCTTTTTTTTTTCTTGACGTGTATCACATCACGTGCCATGACTATTCTTGATTTTACTCTCTTTTCCTCGGGCAACATGGGCATGAAGCACTAAATAAACTCCTGTCCTATAGGTAATGAGAAGAAAGAAAAAACTGGATTACATTGACGCAAAGACCCTTTACTTTGTTACAAAATAGAATACTTTCATTACATACTTCTACTGTAGAGAATTTTTCCACTACGAAAAGAATTTTCGTAATTTTATCTCAAAGTTTTCACCTTTTCATCAACATCTTGAAAGACATTTTCTGCGCCCTATGAATTAGGTAAAATTTGGAACTTGTTTTCGAGTAAGAAAAGGCATTTTCCTATAAAATATTATAGACATTTTCTTGGTAAGTTTCATACCTGAGAAAACAATCTTACATCATAAAGTACGGAACCCTGGTACTATCAGAAGATCATAGCCCGTCGTGCTCCATAAGCAACCAGCTAGAAATCACTTATACTGGTTATTTGACTAAGGATTTCAGGTTTCAGGATTAGGAAATTAGGATGCGCCTCAATTATCATTCAGGTGATTTCCATGGAATCATTCACACTTAAGAAAGAAGTTGAACTTAAATTTTAGGAGTTTTAAGAGAGTAGAAGTATCTACGAGCATTTTCTCCTACGGAACTAATGAAGAGAATAGACATCCACTAAATTCTACATTTGCAATACAACCGAGGAAGAACTAAAGAAAGGCCAAATAAAAGATGGGATGACAATATCAAAGCAAATACTTACCCCTATTGGAAATTGATTTCGACATCTAGGCACACTGCAGTTAGCCAGGTCCAGGTTCTATGTACCTATATAGTGAGTATTTAATTACTAGGTACGAGTAAGTGGGTAGCTATTAAAATTTCATTAGAAAGAATTCTGCAATTCTTTATGTTATTTTTTTGTAGGCATTCTATTGTCATTCTATTTTCTTCTAACTTGAGACATCAGGTGCGATTACTTAACTTGATTACCTTTTCCCATATCTTCTTGGTCATTGTACTCGTCTTCCACGTGGGATATTCAGTTCGATTCCCATCAGGGTCGATCTTTTTTTAATTCAAACAATTTCGTGTCTGGGATATCGCACAGAACATGAGGTTCTGCCTCCCCTGAAATAATTCAATGATTATTCCTACTCGTAAAATATACTTTGGAAAGATTAAAGAACGGTAGGTATCAATATCATTGTAAATATATGCGTGCACACCAATCACCAATTAAAAAATCAACTTCTTATGAAATGATCTATTACAATATCTTATTTTTTGATAAAACAAAAAATAGAGGTAGGTAGTCAAGCAAGATTTTATAATTTATTTAATGACTACCTACTTAGGTACAGAAGTTATCAATCTGCAGTTTTGATATTCATTTTCTTAAGTATCGAAGTATCTACCATTTTTCGATGAATTTATGAATTACTCTAGTCATTCAATCGGATACATATCAGATCAATATTATTTATTTTAGTTTTGACGAGTCTCTCTGGAAAGAGCCGAAATCTAAAGTCCTGAGGAACGTCAATTTTTCTCGAGTTGTTTCAAAATGTTGCCCCTAAATTCCAAAATTTTTTATAAAACTTTATAACTTATAACAAAGCAAAATATTAATTCTCGAGTAACATGGGACAGGTATACTGTAGTTCTTGCAAAACGAACTCTGTTTTTTTTGGTGACATTTTTGTTGACCCAGAACTTAAACATGAAGACGATCCAAGAGAGCAACTTTATCAGAGACTATGTCAAATAGTGATGATAAAACAAGCGGCATTTAAATTCATCTTTGAGCATTATCATTAAGATGAGTAAGTATATTTTATGCAGCAACCTCCGTGGCCGAGTGGGTATCACACATCACACTAGGCTTGCACGTAGGAGGTCCGGGTTCGATTCCCGGCGGGGCCGAGGTTTTTTCGGCTCTGTGCTTGGAGTTCGGGGTGCACTCAGCCTCGTGAGGACAAGATAATGATTGGTCAATGAGAGAACCTTGGCATTAATGCTAGATCTGATGTGATTAGATTATTCACAGGCCAAATATCAATGCTAAACTCAGTCTGAAGTAAAAATAATAATAGTAATACAAATAAAATACATTACTTTCCTTCCTATAGGATACAGTGCAATAGTCCTAAATGAAAATGGACGCGGCACACAAGGGATCAGGAAGAGACCGCCTTAACATAATAATAATAATAATAATCCTATAGGATAAGAAAAGTAAAAGAACTTGTAATGAAAAAATAAAGGGATTTGCCAAGGTTCTCTCAAGTGATTGGATGGGATGCCAACCCCCACCAGAAGAAGGGGCAAGGAACAAAGTGGGGGATATATTGCACACACTCAACAAGTCTTTAAGGTCAGTTTTCATCTAACATAAATGAAATTTTTGAATTCGTTTACCAGAACCATATTAACTTCTTAGCCTTTTCCTATTTACATAGGGTCAGAAAATAGAACCATGTTAACAAATAAAAAATCTGGTAAGCATAAATTGGATTGAACTGGACCTACACATTGAAAATACTTACTACAAAGGTAGGATGGAAAAATTTTAATGTTAAAAAATCCCCAATATTAGTTTGAATAAGAAATGAGTTTTCACTTGACTAAATTACACTAACTTCATTGCTGGTAAAGAGTGAACTGTTTCAGCAAACATGTGGACTCTTTTTCATCAATGAAGTTGTTTAATTTAGTCAAGTGAAGACATAATATATATTACTAGTTTGACATCCCATTTCCAAAGTTTACTAAATCCCCAATAGTCAAGCATTTGACTAAGCATGGCTAAACCAAATTGTGACTGTGTGCCTTCCACTTGTAATCTGGAGTACTGGATGTAGGAATACTTACCTTCTATACTGACTGATTTTCAAGGAAGCAAATTGTCTGCAAACATTTTACACTACTTGTCTTTGAAGATGTAAATCTTACCTAGAATCAAACACAGAAAAAATCAAGATTAATTATCTCACCTCAAATCTATAATTATTAATGATGAATTCAAAAGTGTCCGCGGGCCGGACCTCGAGAAATCTTTGAAATCTATTTAAAGCCAAATCTTTGAAAAAGCTCAAACAGAGTTCACAATACTCCGGCCTTTAGGTTTCAGCCAAAGTCGCAATTTTCAGGCCTTTAAAACTAGTTTCCTTGAACAACAAACACTACACAGACTGCCACGCCAACTGTCATCAGAATTTAAATTCAAGTTCATTAAAAAATCCGAAAAACTTTCGGACAGAAAAATTAATGGCCTAAACATCTGTCCCCCTTTTTAACCCTCTCTGGCTCCCCCCACCCCTTAACCCTTGTATACTTCCCCCTCTCCGTACTTTCCGTGTTAATTTTTATGAACTTCAGGGTCATAAATTTTCCCAAATCCTTTCTCTCGAGTTATTTTCATCCTTAACCCTTCTCCTCTTCAGTTCTACGTTTTTTTTTTTTTTTTTTTTTCC